>NC_134495.1:16891962-16971369 GCF_040206685.1 Ascaphus truei | reverse complement strand
CCTCCAGTCTGGCGAGGAGGGGGGTAAAAGAGTCCCAGTGCAGGCTTCTCTGCACAGTGGTCCCGGAACTTCCAGGGTCAGAGAGAAATAGTCCCTGGATGATCTCTTCAGCAGTTCAGGGAGTTTCCCTTTACTAGAGATCTCTTTGCAGTGAGTGCTGCAGGCTTTTTAAAGGTCTTAAATGAAGCAGGTGAGCAGGAAGGCAGCCGTCTGGCTTTAACCTGCTCAGTGCTGTCTCAGACTCTGTCAATACTGTAGGTCTTATTAGGTGACCGGATTCGCCCTGTTACAGACTGTTAGGCCACTCGTTCATACACTGGGTCCAAAAAAGAGCATGCAGCATACGATGTATTGGATTATTCTAATACCCACATACCTCTAACTGTTAACCACTACTGATCACTGTAATAAATTGGTGGGGATATGAAGTATTTTAATCAATCTGGTACTTTAGGGGTTAACGTTGGTTACAAATTGTGTTACAAATACAAGAATTTTCTTTATGACGGGTCAAGACCCTTCCTGTGTCTGTGTTAATCTAGAAAGACGGCTTAACCTGGAGACTATCACTGACAGCCCACTAAATGCAAACAAACAATCTATCGTTTGAAAGGGAATAGATCATAGCCAGATCATGGGCCATCAGCCTCAAAGAAATCCTTACATCCTTGAAATATCCTCTGTGCATCACAGAGAGAGGTGACAGACAGGTCACCACTTAGTCAGAGGGCTATTTTAAATATAGGATATAATGGGATGACATCTATTCTGAATAATAATGAATAGATATTTGTAACAGTTGCAGTAACACGGATGCAATAAGGCCAAACCCTGCATGTTTATGAGGTGACAAGGAACAGATATCAATTTGTCACTCAAATTTTGGAGCAAACCACTCAAAATGAGTATTGTTACATTCAGCAAACTCACCCGAGCCTATTTATATGACTCACGTGTGTCTAAGTATTATGGCCACAAAGTTATGAAGCCTTTTATATATTCAGACAACATTTAAACATTTAAACGTCGCAAGACAATGTTTTTTTCTTTCAAGTCGTAAATGTAAATGAAGTAGTGTAGCAGATTTACGACAGCGGTGAGCTTTGTGTGTGTTTCAATGCAGGAAGGTCTGGGCATAAAAGTTGGCATGTGTGAAAAGAAAATCAGAATTGAACAGAGGTGTGTTTTGGGATCAGACACGTGAATTTACATCTCTTTGACGCCAGTGACCTCTCTGGGAAGATTGTGTAGAAAGCCAGTGCATCAGAAAAAACAAGTCCTGTTTGGCATAATAAACTGAGGTTTAGGATAAACTCCTTCAATGTAAGCATATAGCATAACGAAGCCCTAATAGGGTTAGGGGACTAGTACCTAATGCCAGCGGCACCATAAATAAATAGTACAGACCAACGTCCCATATATCTGAGAAAAAAGGGGTACAGCGACCCACAAAGTGAACTCACTCAGTTTCTCCTGGAGTATCCAATCTCAGAATCTTCATAGGCGTGCAATCTCCCAGGTGATGGCAGGAACAAGTAGGAAAATAAGGCAGTGCACTGCCCAAAGTAACAGAAGGAGGCTCACGGTTTTAAGCAACAAAAATAGATTTATTACATAAAAAGTGGACAAAAGGGACCCCCTACGCCACAGCAGGGGTCCACCAACTAGTTTCAGGCAAAAATGCCTTTTATCAAGGTGTCTTGATAAAGGGCATTTTTGCCTGAAACTAGTTGGTGGAACCCTGCTGTGGCCTAGCGGGGACCCTTTTGTCCAATTTTTATGTAATACATCTATTTTTTGTTGCTTAAAACCGTGAGCCTCCTTCTGCTACTTTGGGCAGTGCACTGCCTTATTTTTCTACTTGTACCTCTCTGGGAAGAACCTATTACATGTGGTAATGTATAGGGAATTCTGCTATATATAGATATGATTTCAATTGAGTAAGGGGTAAATATTAACTAATTTGAAGTACCTTGCGGAGGAGAAAGTTAAGTGGGCTAGAGTAGCCATGTGCATTAACCCTGGTTGCATATCTAAGTCACGAGCTCACCAGTGTGGTGTTTGTGACAGGTGGTACAGGCATACCCCGCATTAACGTACGCAATGGGACCGGAGCATGTATGTAAGGCGAAAATGTACTTAAAGTGAAGCACTACCTTTTCCCACTTATCGATGTATGTACTGTACTGCAATCGTTATATACGTGCATAACTGATGTAAATAACGCATGTGTAACAGGCTCTATAGTCTCCCCGCTTGCGTACAGCTTCTGTACAGGTAGGGAGCTGGTATTGCTGTTCAGGACGTGCTGACAGACGCATGCGTGAGCTGCCGTTTGCCTATTGGGCGATATGTACTTACTCGCGAGTGTACTTAAAGTGAGTGTACTTAAAGCGGGGTATGCCTGTATATGGGGACGGATTGAGGGGAGATTTTGTTCATTTGCGGGACCTTTGCGGAAGGTGAAAGGTGGGTCAGCTAGGTGGCTGTGTATTAACCCTTGTCCTGTAGGCAGGTCACGTGCTCACAAGGGTGCCATACGTGACAATCACTAACAGCCTTCAAATCCCAATTAAAAAAAAAACCCACAACACAGATGCTAGTTATTACTGTAAATCAACAAACTATATCAATGTGGAAGACCTGTAAGAGTCTGTGTGTTGTGATTACTGAAAGTTGCACTGTTTGTAACAAGAACTACAGCAGCTAGTGACGTGGATAGCGATGCGATAGTATATAACAGTCACTGCAACACGTTCACTATAAACCCCAGATTTTCAATACAATAATTCAAGCCCACGTACAGTAGGGTTAGCCAACACCAGTCCTCAAGGTCCTACCAACAGGTAAGGCCCGTAATATAGTAGGCGCGCTTGCTGTGCCGTGCGCGCGCGCAGCAGTTATAGTTGGCTGTGGTTAGCTCGCCATTGTATGCTAGGACCGCGCACGCGCACGGCAGTTAACGTGGACCTGGGTGATAGCGGGGAAGACTCAAAAAGTAAGTATTCGCGCCACTACCGGTGCTGTAATGTATATATGTATGTGTGTGTGTGTGTACAATGTTAATAAATATTTTATTAACATTGTACACACACACACACACACACACACACACACATATATATATACATAGTCTTTTTTTTAATTTTAAAAATATATAATAAATTACACATATACACACACACACACACACACACACACACACACACACACACACACACACACACACACACACACACACACACACACACACACACACACACACACACACACACACACACACACACACACACAGACCACTGCAAACCTATCGCTCCCGGCAGCATGGACCACCATACACACAAAAAGTGTGCGTCACGTGCACGCGCGTTCTGCACATACTATAGAACAAGCCTAAGGTGTTCAGGATATTCCTGCTTCAGCACAGGTGGTGCAGTTTTTGATTGAGACACCTTGAGGGGTGGAGTTGGCTACTCATGACGTGCAGTGTTCTGCACACGCTAAACTTTACATTGCCATTTCATCAGCATTTTATTAACGATATTTGTGATTTTCTTTCAAAGAAATGCAATCAGGAGAATACAAACTTCATTTGCCTTAAACAGCACAAATGGATCAAAGGCATAAATAATTCAGAAGATAATTAATGGGTTGGAAGTATTCTAATTACCAATAGTTTTTAATGTTTTTTTTTTGTTTGTTTTTTTAACAAACAAAAAATACACACTGGTTTTATTAAAAAAGCAGCTGGTAAGAAAACACATTGTTAATCAGGATCTGCCTCCGTATTTTAAAACTCCTTGAAAATGTATACCATCAAACTGCTTTGAAGTTCAATTTTAATTTACATGCAAAGTACCCAAAAGCATGATCGTATAAAAACAGCTACTGGCACTCTGTAATTGCAATGCAACAGCGTGGTCAGATTTGATTAGAATATAATTTCAGTCACTTGTTCTCAGACATCCGAGCACAGGATCCCAAGAGCATTTCAAACTTCCCTGCTACTGGGACTGAGTACAGCACCATTGGGCCTGGGATTACTGAAAGCATCATTTCCAAGTAACACAATGCCAATCACACGTGTGGTAGCATAACGCAAAAACGTATATTCTTGGTCATAATGTTCTCTAGCACACACGCATGCGCGGGCGATGCAACCAGGACTTTCTCTCTTTAGATAAAAATACAACTAGAAGGTATTGGTGCAGTGAAAGCGTCTGGGACCTTTCACCTCCGCTGTTTAACTGCTGGTCATTTCACCCTCAAGGTAATGTAGACCGTGTCACCCTAACCTTACCCCTTATCTTAAAAAACCCCTAACTCGTAACTGCTGGCCCTAACCCATTAACCCCTTACCCCAACGCTAATCTTTACCTTAAAAACCTTAACCCCTTACTATAACCTTAGCCCTTACCCTAAAACTCCTGAAGTTAACCCCCTAATGCCAATGCTAATCACGTCCCTTGTGGGAGAAAACAGCCGGAGGCTGAACGGCTGCGGCGGTTGCAAAAAATGTCCCATTCTGCAGTGAAATTCGCATGGTACTTTTTCATGTTGAGAGCTTAATTACGATCTATTGGTTTAGTCCCAGGGGCATCAACAGATTTCCCAGGGCCTAGAACTGGTGTTCCGATAGAGCCCCCCCCCCCACCCCGCGCACTATGTCGGCGGTCTTGCAAGCCCCCTCATTTCACACCTCTATTTCCCCCCCTCTTCCTGTGTATTTCTCTCTCTCACTCTCTCTCTTACACCCCCTCTCACTCTCCCCCCTCACTCAATCCCGCTCCCTTAATCCTTCCTCCTCAGACTCATTGCCTCCCCCCTGGCCACACACACACAATCCTCCACAGGAAATTACCTTCCCCTCACACACACAAAATACATAGAACCACCCCCCCCCCCCATACAAAAACACCTACCCTTCAAATATATACAACCCCTACCTCTCAAATACATACAAATCCCCCCCCACCGCCAAATACATACAAACCCCCTCCCCCACCCCCCAAAATGTTATTTTAAAACATCCCCCCCCCCGAATACTACATACAAAACACCCACTTACCTTGGGGGATGATCTCAGGGCCCGGCTCTCGCTCGCCGGGCCTCTATCCCATGCCGGTGAGCGTGCCGACATCAGAGGGAGGCCCACAGCTTGGGAGAGCCGGGGCCCGGTTGCCAGACAAACCAGTTAGGCCCGACCTCTGACAAGGCCCAACTTCTTTGTCTGGCTGCCAGTCCTCTCGTTGCCGCTGGGCCCCCAGCTCTCCCCAGCTGTGGGCCTCCCTCTTCTTCTGTGCGCTGACATCAGAGAGAGCCTTGGCGCACGCCGGCATCAGAGGGCGGTCCGCACAGCACAGGTCAGTGAGGGTGGTGGGGAGAGCCGGGGCCCGATGGCAACGAGAGGACCAGCAGCTGGACAAAGAAGTTGGGCCCAACCTTTGGCCAGGCCTAACTTCCAGCACGGGCCAGGCGGGCCCCCCACCTGCCAGGCACGGGACACTTGCCCAGCTCCCCCCCCCCTCTCTGTCGGCGGTCCTGTTTAGTCCTACCTTCTAATTAAAAAGTGTTAGTTTCATGGTTCTGTAATATGCAGGGTGAGTGCAATATCGTGTTATCAAAGCAAATAAACAGCCCAATGTGCAACGATAAATTGCAATTAACAAAACCAGTTGTATAAATAATGACTGCAGGACATAAAACGACTGGTTAAGATTGCTAAGGGACCAATAATGCTGTGACTACATCAGTTACAGCCGTAGTAATAGCTGGTTTATTTCAAAGACTTGGGTGGGGGGGGGGGGGGGGAATCTCTTCAGCGGATGTTAAAAACGCAAAGGAATAAATCATGCAAACTGCCTAAAAACACACGTTAGAATTCCAATTGTGGTCGCTGTGCAGTATCACAAAGTAAATTGGCTTTATATACAGATGCAGTCCATGTTACACTGCAGACACAACGCACCAGCAGGCCCAGCGGCCATTGTTGTGAATCCGCCACGTGCCAAAAAAAGGGGTGGGGCTGCTGTGCTACTTCAGCCACCCGAGGGCGCCAGAGGGTGCAGTAACATTGGCTTCAGCTGAGGTACTGTACAGTATGTCTGTTCCTCAAAGCTCATGACAGGCGCTTACATTCAATGTGTTTGTGAAGCAGCTTCCTCGTGCCGGAGAAGAGATCAGCTTCATTCAAACGAATAAAAAACTACAATCATCTCTACATTGGGAAGCGGCTTCACTGCATGTTACATAACAAGAGCCACAGGGATAAAGGGGCCCAGGTCACTCAGAGCTGGTATTAACTTTGAACAAACGTTTAATCGTTTACATTTCGTATGTGAAAACAGGGACCGATTGGCATTGTTGCCTACTTCCTGCACGCAAGCTCAAAATCAGTATGTCCTGAATGTATTGCAATTTAAATATTGGTTAGAGGAAAGTAAATGGAATTATATTGACTCATCTGTTTCTATTCACCAAAGTTTTTTGACTGCAAAGCAGGAGCAAACAATCGTAACCAGAATGAAGTGTTGCCTAAGAGACTTCTATTCTCATTATACAAACTGTGACACTCAACAACTCTGCACTTAACAGTACTATTGTTACTAGCTATTACTTGGGGAGTAGTTCTATATTCGCAGAAGGGGCAATTCGGGAAGTTTTCAGACAAAAATCTGCTTCGGTGGCTCTGGAATAAGACCCTTAGTGCTATAACAACATCTAACTGCTTTCTGCTTTCACGCCCAGTGATCTCCAACAAAATCTCAGAATGAACCGAGATGCGGGCGAACAAAGAAATACAAATAAAAACGCCTACATCTGCATGTGAAAAACAGATTTACTCCGCTCAATGGCGTTTCCCCATTCTTCACAGCGCTGTGCAATAAACGTAGCTACATTGGTTCATCAGTAAAGTGAATCCAGGTGGTCATAGCTTTTATTGGCCGAACCGAAAAATTGCGCATGAATGTTGTACATGTACTTCCAAAGCCATGTAGGTCCTTATTCGGAAGGTCAAAGGTGAGCCAAGCAAGCTTCCTCTCTGTCACATGCTTTGGTATATGTGATTGCTTCCTTGACCTTTTCTGTCACATCTGAAGGAGTGACCTAGTCTATGTGAACTTGAAAGCTAATGCACAATGACATTTTAATGTCGGTCCAATAAATGGAATCGTATCCAGGAAAGAATTCATTTCCATCTGTGATGATGGAGATGCTGCTATCTCCTCCCATGACCCCAATGAACTTTGATACATCCAGTTCCACATATTTCAAGGATTTAAAGGATACTGGTTTATTCTTCAACAGCCCAACATAAATTCGCTTCTACATCCTATTCAACTGGTCTTCAATTTCATGGGGGCCATAAATATATTCCTATGACTACCAGTTAAAAAAAAAATAGACATAGGTTTATTCTAAATTAAAGCTATTTCAAAATGCAAGCCTATTGGAGATATTTTCAGTCTTCCTTGTCAGTGACCACTTAATACATTGTAACATGAAACAATACACACTTGAAGCTTAACAAAGTGGCTGATACATTTCTGTATTGTTATTTTGCAGCCTGCATGTTTATGAAAGAATCGCTAAGAAGATGCTAAATTATTTGTATGAGTGCTGAGATTCCTCCCCCCCCCCAATCAGCAGTGATTTAAACATTGTAATACCTCCTTGTGTTAAAACATCATAATGCAATAAAATACAATTGTCTTTTAATGAATACTGTACATATACTGTAGTATTTCATCGAAATATGGTGCTTTTGCTATTTATCTAGGATTTGCAGCTAGGAATAATTGATAAACAGCTCCCATTAGCTGTTCCTAAAATAATGAAGAAAGTAAAAATGGCAATATATAAAGGGCCCAACGAGAGTGTAAAATGCAAGTACTTAATAATATAATAGTCCCCGGTATGAAAGTATAGTGTAAAGAAAGGGTAATTCCTTCCTCAGAAAGCTTACTGTATCATTGTGGTTATAGATGTGCGAATAACTGCACACGTG
The DNA here is from genome assembly GCF_040206685.1 of Ascaphus truei. Lineage (NCBI taxonomy): Eukaryota > Metazoa > Chordata > Amphibia > Anura > Ascaphidae > Ascaphus > Ascaphus truei. Next base: position 16,963,361 of record NC_134495.1, on the reverse strand, counting down.
GTTAGCAAAGTTTTTCGTAAATTGCTACAAATTTTTCGCTAATGGCCAAATTGCTCAAAACGTTGCCAGAATTTCACAAGAATGGCAATATATAAAGTGCCAAGAGAAAGCAGAAATATTCCATTCCCTTTCCCCCACCCCCCTTCTTTTTATATGTAAAGCATGTGTGGTGCTCCTGTTATACATCCTGATTGTGGGCCTAACGAAATGGCCGCCTTTCAGTTTCAATCAATTCTTCAGTCAGTGTAACTCAGCAGCTACAATGTATCATTATATCGCTAAGGTAACATTATCTATTGTTACAGTATGCAACTCAAACTGCTGGGAACATTGGCAACAAATGATAACGAACAAGAAAGTGTCACAAAGATATTGCGCTGCTGGGGAAGTGTGCTAACACCTGCTATAGAAATCAAAGGATGTTTAAAACATTTTTAAAAAGTAATTGAGTTGAATTTAAAAACTAAAAAAGTCACTATTTGCTGCTTGAACGTGCACATTGACTTTTAATGCTTGGTACATTTGCTTGCAAAACTTGATGCTTTTGCAGCGTATTTTTTTGCACACACAGGCATATTTTGCGTGATTCTCAAAAAAACATCTCTAATTATAATAATAACTGTTTGTTCTTGTATAGCGCTGCTAGTTTTACGTAGCGCTTTACAGAGACATTTTGCAGGCGCAGGTCCCTGCCCTGTAGAGTTTACAATCTATGTTTTTGGTGCCTGAGGCACAAGGAGATAAAGTGACTCGCCCAAGGTCACAAGGGGAATTGGACCAGTATACAAGCCGTAATAATGCCGGGGGATGTCCTACCCCCCTGAAGAAGCGTGGCATACACGCGAAACGTGCGTCGACAAGTAAGGTGTCACTGATGTGATGTCATCGGAGTGGCGACATCCCCCGGCATTATTAAGGCTTGTATACTGGTGTTCCTCTCTCTCTCCTCCGTTGTTATGTCCGCCGAGACCTTTTGGGGCTGCAGTAGCTTTTACTAACTGAAGCTTGTTTTTCACCTGCTGTGTAGCAAGATAGCTACTTCTGTGTTTAGAATGCTTATGACATACTGATACTTTGTATACGTGTGTGTCCTATTTTGTTGGTACACTATATCTATCTACCACAATAGGATTACTACACATTGATCGCTACACTAAGATAATACATCTAAGCACTATAAAACTTCACTGTCTGACATAGCAGTAACACGTGTACTGATTTAGAGTTTTAGAGTTATAGTACATACTCTGGGATACTAGACCTACTACTACTGCATGATATCAGGTTCCATCTTACTGCAGCTTCCTATCTATAGAGGGACATACAGTTATTTAGTCCAATTCTACATTTTGGACTTATATATATATATTTATACTGTATGTGTACTGTATAATGTATGCATTGGATGTCAGAGTAGAATACCTAGGGTCTATCATACCACTGGTATAATGATACGTATATTAATGCATATGCCTGATAGATATCCGTTACCCTAGTATTCCGTCTACTCTCTACTCCACTACGGGGAATTTTATTTATTTTAAGATTTTCACGATGTGTAATTATATTTTGGATGTAATAAAATTTTATTGTTTCTGGTTTTAACAACTCTGATCCTATTGGTCACTAGACTGACTTTCAGAGAAACTATTTAATGGACCAATATTGTCCGATATGATTCTTCCTAGCATTGAGTGCCACCATATTGGGAATCTTTTGATCCTACTTGGATCTACTCTGTATAGCTAATAGTTTCCTTCTGGAAACTGCTGTAAATCAACTACTAGGACTATACTTAAGGTAAGTGGCCTGATTTATCTGCTCTTTGTCAGAGATTATATGCTGCTTTTTGGTATCGTTTGATTCGTGTAATCGCAACGGTTACAAATATCTATTTGTTGTTCTTGCAATTACCTCGGGCCCATGATATCTTTATATTGAATACATTTACCGTTTTTGGAATATCTTCTTAGCCCTGCCCTCTGGTATTTGAAGATCCCCTTAAGAATGCCTTTCAAGGTACATTTAAAAGGGTCCCATTTATTCGTGTTAGGGAAGCCATATTTCAATCCCACCTCTGACAAAACAGATGTTGACTTGAGCTAACACTAGTTAGTTCAAATGGCCATAAAAACAATTCTTGTATTTCTAAGACAATTTGTAACCAACATTAACCTCACGTGTGCCAGATCAAGTATTTTAATCAATCATTTCTGCCATATTCATTACACACAAAGCTTATATTTTATTTTAGAAAAAAAGGAGGCTCTCTCTTGGAGTGCCTATTATTATAGCTTTTGTTTTCCTTCATTAGACATTTTAAGAGAAATCTTAGAGTTAAATGTTTGGCAAACTCCCAAACTGGCTGCACTGGTTTCTATTTATCAGTGTTGGATTATCTGATAAATCTGTCCCTCCGTTTCCATTGATTCCAGTATGGGGATAACACACATCCGTCTCCACATAAATACCCAAGTCTTGAAGTGACAGCCAACCAAGAAATATTGGATGGATTAATCTGAAATGAATCCAAACCTGACAGATCATTTCACCTTTTTTTTCCCCCACACTGCTAAGGCAAAAATTTTTAACTCTTTAGGTTCTGGGTGGAAGAGGTAGGAGGGTGAAATGTGAAATATGTAGATGTAGATTTTTTTCTTCTTTCTAGTTTTAGAAGGTGATTTGTACAGCTTTAATCCCCTCACTGCAAAGAAGAAAAGGTTCAATGCTTGCCTAGCTGTGAAGGGATTTCCCAATGACTTAACCAATGCAGCTCTATATAGAAGAATCTGAAAGCGTGACTTCTTCGCAGCTAGGCCACCTGGAACATAGGAGAACATTGATGGATTGCAGGCCATCCGTAGACAAAGAGGTAAATACTGAAACAAAATCCAATTAAATGCTTTCTACTCGGTTTTCATAATGACACCACCAGCGCATGTTCTTCAAACCCTCACGTCTACCAGGCTTCTATGTTCATTTCCTACTCATCTGCCTTAGGCCGCGCTTATAGTGACGGCGACGCGACCGATGACGTCACCCATCGCCGTCGCGAAAGTTTTATTTTAAGTTTAGGCGACGTCGCTGGCTACAAGGCCAGTGACTTCACAAAAGGGGGAGGGCAGAGGCACGGAGAAGCTCCTGATTGGCAGCAAGGGGAGACCACGCAGAAAAAAAATCAAATATCAGTGAATACCAGATGTTTGGTAGCACTGTCGCTCCGTCGCTGCTTTGTCGCCATCTTGTGCACTATAAGCGCCGCCGACGGCGACAATGCATATGTTTTGACGCGACAGTCACATCGCCATCGCCGGCACTATAAGCGCAGCCTTAGGCTGTGGCCTCGCTGGCGCTGACCTCACACATGCTTGAGAGCGGTGACGTCACCAACTTTCCAAGCATGAGCACCAGGGGTCCTGTCTATTTTGCAAGCGTGCGCGTGGGGGCATTGGGGGCATGTTGAACGCGCGTCAAACTCATTTTTTTTGGTCTCCTCAAGCGCCAAGCTTGTGAGAGCGTGCGTGCCAGCGCACGCGCCCCGTGAGCGGGGACGTCAACAAGAGTACAAGAAGTAAAAACGGCAAGCACCGAGCGCACAGCACGCTCAGCGATAGCAGGGACGCAGCCTTAGATGGCTACCTTGTCTTTTACATCTGTGTTAAACTCATGGAATCTGTGTAAATCAGTATCGCTGACCTGAGGAAGAGAGGAGACCTCTCGAACGCTTGTCTTACAGTATATCTATTATTAGATCCAAATAAAAAAGGTCTAACCTAATACTAAAGCAGGGGGGCAAGATTTTGTTGGGGGGGAGCGGCGGTTACAGAGGCCCCAACATTCTTCCCCAAAGCATTTAAATTAAATGCGCGTGAGGCCTCTAATGTTCTTACCTTGGCATCCGGCGACCCGCGTGATTAAACGACGCCGCGGGGTCACTTGACATGACATCACATGACCCCGCGGCGTAATTTGATGCAGTATCACCATGGCAAAGTGCGTCAAATGATGCAGCGGGGCACGTGACGTCAGGTGACACATTTGGCGCTATTCCTAGGTAAGGGGGGGGCGCGAGCACTGGGACAGAGCAGGCAGGTGGGTGCAGCGCAGAAAGTTTGCATACACCTATACTAAAATACTCATTTAACCCGCACTAACGCAACGAACACAGCTATTTCTACTTAATTTATGCTTCTATATCACATTGTCATTTTAAGTGTGGAGCGTAATATTTGTGTGTCCTTCAGTTTCTTGCTCTCTGAATGTGACAGCCGGGGCTGTAAGCCTCTCTTTGTTTAACCATCACGCCTCCAGACTCATCTTTTTATTCAGCTGGCCGTGATGTAAAACCGTGCTCCTCTCACCCAGAAATGTCACAGAATTATCAGATTATTGATTTGCTGAAGCTGCACAAAAGAGTTTTTTTTTTCTTTTTAAAAGCTGGCTCTGATTCTGCATAGTTTCCAAAATCATAAAATATAAAATAATAATCTCCCTGAATAGGATTATTCTGTTAATACAGAGAATCCAAATGCATGTTTTTTTTAAACCCATTCTTATCTCCTAGATGATTTATTCTTATCCTCCCAGGTAAACAGTTGGCATGTTACCGATAGCCCTTGTTATACATTTTTTAGGGTTTTCTTTTTTTAGGGTTTCTTCACAAGATATTTAACATATATCACATAACATATTTTACAGAACAAAATAAAATTGGGGGTTAAGTAGTATTGGGGGGGGAGGGGGAAGACGCGGGTTGTAAGACAAATACAAGACATATTGTACAGTGCTACGGATAGTTCCGCAATATTCTTAGACTGTCAAGTCACTAACCCACCCATCCAGTCACTAACCCACCCACCCAGTCACTAAAAACCCAGTCACTAACCCACCCATCCAGTCACTAAAAACCCAGTCACTAACCCACCCATCCAGTCACTAAAAACCCAGTCACTAACCCACCCACCCAGTAATTAAAAACCCAGTCACTAACCCACCCACCCAGTCACTAAAAACCCAGTCACTAACCCACCCACCCAGTCACTAAAAACCCAGTCACTAACCCACCCACCCAGTCACTAAAAACCCAGTCACTAACCCACCCACCCAGTCACTAAAAACCCAGTCACTAACCCACCCACTCAGTCACCCACCCACTCAGTCACTGTCATCCACCCACCCACCCAGTCACTGTCAAAGTCACTGCCATCCACCCACCCAGTCACTGTCACCCACTCACCCAGGCAGGCAGTCACTTGTCTTTTGTTGAAAATATAAAAATAAGCAGGTTGCATTGTAATGTTTTTTTCCGTATTACAATAAGAAAACAGTTAAGTAAAAGTTGCGTGCTAAAAAATATTTGTTGTGGTAGGTGCGCTATGGGTTCGGGGAGGGTGCGCTATGGGTTCGGGGTGCGGGGGTGCGCTATGGGTTCAGGGGGGGGGGCCTGCTACTTTCATTTGTCCTGGGCCCCATGATTTCTTTTGGCGGCCCTGGCTCCGTCCGCCGGGGGGACGGGACTCCACGGAGGTTGCCCAGCAGAGGGCCCGATCCTCCAGGGAAGTTGGATCCTCTGCTCCGACACTGGACCCCCGGGGAGAAGATGGGCAAGATGGCCACCTCATGCCCTGCATGGCAGTCCGGACAGCTCCCCCTCACCTCAAAGTGGTCTCCCTCGTGGGACGGCGCCCTCTGTCCTATCCAGACGCTGCGCAGACTCTCAGACGCCGCAGTTTTGTTCCGTCCAAACCAGACTCTCTCCCTTGGGCCATCCTGGTGTGAGGTTTTCGGCCTAGACCCACTGCGCGCCCTCGGTGGCCATTTTAACTTCGTTTATCTGCTTCAATGGAGGCCTCAGTATCTGTTACCGTGGCTGCTTCTCGACTTCAGTCAGCTCCTGTCGGGTTTCAGGTGTTCCTTTCAGCCCCTTCGTGTGTTGAGTACACTTAAATTTAATTATTTCAGTGTTTGGTGCGTTTTTGTTTACTTTTTTGGCCAAGGCTGTCTATTTTGCCCGAGGAGCTGACCCAGCATTCCACCGCTTGGTCCACTGTCCTAGCCAAGCCCCCTCTTGTTGCACTTACATTTTTAATTGAAATACGGGAAACGTAAATATGTTTGACATATTGTAGGAGTTTGAAAAAAATAAATAAAAAATAGAGGTATGATTCTTTTTTGGCCCCGTCGTGATTAGTTTAAAAGATGCCTTATTCGGATAATCTCAATTATATCATGTAATATTTCAAGGACATTGTAGCCACGTGGATTTGGAGGACACTAATTGATTAGCACAGGTAATTAGCTTTATGAATAACTTTTCGGATGCATCTTTGAATAATAAACAATTGCAGGACTGCAGACACAAAACAGCATAAAATAATGCAAGTTGCGGCAGAAAATTATGAGTTTGCCCACTTAATCTGTCTATTCCCCCAATTTACTGTGAACCCTTGCCTTCTATTTGACCTAAAGCGGTAATCCCTTCTTTCCAATCCCAGCAGCGTTCCACTGTGCCTGTTCCAACTGGTAAAACAAATAAGTAACATCAAATGCCTTGTGAGACCATTCCCAACCAATCCGTCTCACTGCCACAAAGTTGTGACTCTCCTGTTAAAGACATGATGTGTTTTTATTGAAGTACACAGTATTTGTTTATCCGTTTCTTGACATTTGATCTTTAATCCTTCCGTACAGAATAGCAATAAGGAAACCTGTACAGAACAAGTAATACGGGCTCAAGAGGCCGGTAAGTCAATGTGAAGGGAGAGGAGGAACAATCCCGGTTTTAGGATGGGGCTGGCAATGCGGAATTTACTTCGATAGGCACTGTGATGGCAGATGCAATAGATATATTTAAGAAAAACTTAGACATCTTTAAAAAATTTTTTTAAAAATAAAAGGCGTACAGGTGTATACCAAATCATTTACATAGGAAGGATATTGATCCAGTTACATTCTGAACTTCATTATTGGTGTCAGGAAGGAATTAATCTTTTCCCTCATGAGACATCATTGGTAAATGTTTCACTCGTTTGTTGTTGGTTTGCCTTCCTCTGAATCAATATAAATACAACTATATTTAGTCGACAGATGCTAGTTCTATAACATAGATTAAACTGGATGAACGTATATCCTTTTTTCAACCTCATCTACTTTGTAACTATGATTGATTTTATACCCATTCTGACAGCACGACACAAAAGTAGTATATTATTTATTTATAACATGTGTTACCAGGAAGTAATACACTAAGAGTTACCTCTCGTTTTCAAGTATGTCCTGGGCACAGAGTTATGATGACAAATACATGGTTACAAACACACGGTTACATTAGGTAAACAGGGTTATACATTAGGTATAAAGACATTGCATGAACTGTTTAACATATTTTATCTTTTAGATGTATGACACAGTTACAGACCAGATTAAAATGTGAGACAGCTTTAGTTTTGCAAGCATGTCAAGCAATGGCCCCCAAGGGATGTATGTATCTACTGTATGTATGTATATCTTTATTTTATAGCGCCATTCATGTACATAGCGCTTCACAGCAGTAATACACGTAATAATCATAGAAATTACAAATAATACAAATAACACATAATGGGAAGAAGTGCTTTCAGACATAAAAATTGCATTTATGGATGCCCCGAAGAGCTTACAATCTAATAGGAATCCCAAGCAGAGTTAACTTATAGAATTAAGGTATCTCCAGCACTCCAAAAAAAAAAGAGCGAGACTGAACCATGCTGAAGGGAACACCATTACCAACGCATCCGGTGTAGTGACAGACCACAGAGACTGTTCACGGAACACTGTTTGCATTACAAGCCAGATCGCACTGTACAGGGAAGTACCGCTTACATTTTTTTTTTGTGGGAACGGGCCAGTAGAAGTACTGGACGGTCCAAAATATCACCCCCTCTCCCCGGTTTTAGACTGGTTATTACCTTTGATATATTCTCAATTTCTGGTACCTGGAGACAGGCTTCTCTAAATCAAGTCGCTCACGACTGCGCAGGGGAGTTATCCCTCTTTTTTGTTTTCTCATTTGGCATATAAAGTATGATTGATTGACATGGTAATGAGATTCGAAGAATCCAATCCATTTATTAAAAATTGTCGAGAAATCCGACGGAAAAACACTATTTTATTTTTTAATTTTTTGTTAGAACGTTATATTAATCATATTTTTTTTTTTTTTACACTAAATCCAGTACACAGCAAATTAATTATATCCAGGGGAGGAATAGGTCGCCATATTATCTGGTCGTCTTTGGAAATCAGGGGAGCGCAATTTCCCAAGACGTTCTACAATAGAAGTGGAGTCTGCAGACCATCCACTAAAGGTTTTTTTCAGCTGCATTTTGTTCATTATTTATTTGTATTCACTTTATATTATATTATTCACGGCTATATATTGCCTTTATCACTGCGCCACCCAATTTGCAATTTATTGCATATTTCTATCATATTATCTGGTCCCCAAGAAATCAAAAGGGGTTCAAGCAGAGACACTGGGTCCTAAGTAGTGTCGTACAAAAAGTTACCCCATTTTGAACATGGTCTAACAAAGCATCTTGATTTCCATCACTTGGATCCCCTCTTCAGGGAAAAAAAAGCAAATCTATTCATTAAACGCAGTTGTAATGTATAGCAATGATTAACCATCCAATTTCTTTCAAAGCTCCCTTAAAAATAAAACAAACCATATTTAAAAAAAATCCATGGGGTTGTGACAGGAAATTGCAAAAATGGGAAACAAATACTTTTCAATTAAACCACATATGATAAAATATTGGCGTACCTATTGCAGTGTATATTGTGTCCCATTCTCACAGCCAAGATGCAGGCATTTGTCCCTCAAGACTTGATGCACTACAAATAGTCAGTTTAATGAAATAATCTGGATCTTAAGGGGTCATCTAACCTCCAAATGAGTGAAACTGCCACAGTCCCACTCAAAACCGATATACAGTATGTTAGACTCTAAAAAAATCATTTAAAAAGCCAGAAACAGGTTGTGTGACTCCACTGCTATGGAAATTAATCAGAAGTTTTGTGCATCAATTTTTTTTAAAATCATGAGCCATGAGGAGGGAGGGAGGGGGGGAGGAGGGGAGGGAGGGAGGAGGAGAGGGAGGGAGGGGGGGGAGGAGAGGGAGGGAAGGGGGGAGGAGGGGAGGGAGGGAGGGGAGGACGGGAGGGAGGGGGGGAGGAGGGGAGGGAGGGGAGGGAGGAGGGGGGGAGGAGGGGAGAGAGGGGGGAGGAGGGGGGGGAGGAGGGGAGGGAGGGGGGGAGGAGGGGAGGGAGGGGGGGAAGAGAGGAGAGAAGCTTGAGGACTGGAGTTGAACACCCCTGTCCTAATTGACAATTAACTATAAATCCTCGACCCTTCATGCACATAATATACCTGTAAATAGAGCAAAGAACTCACCAACGTACATACACTTCTAATGCAGCGCCTCATAGAATAAGCAGTGACTACATACTAGATTATGAAACAACGTTAACCTTTGTTTCTTGTCACATCCCAATAAAGGGTTTGATCAGGGTATTTATTTGTAGCAAACCTTTCTTAGCAAGTAACACAATCTCTCAGGCATCTGCTTATGCAATCAGCAGATAACATAGTGTAGTTACTGCAAGCTTTTTCATTGATCTGAAAGTCAGTGTATGTTGTTTGCACAGCACTGCAGAACACCGTACTTTACCCTCTTATCTGACCATTTACGGAGCGCTCCCTTGGTTTGATTATAACAAGGGAAAAGGCTCATGTTCACCCTGTGCAGAAATCATCCAGGACAAATTTGTAAGTGTTTCTTTTAACAGTTTAGGTATCTGTGCTCTGTATTGCACAACGGGTGCAAAGCTTACAAGTTTTGCCTCCTAGAAAACTTGATCGAGATTTTGGGCTATATTAATGCTGCAGTTTAAAAAAAATATGTTTTTAGTTTTTTGCCCGTTTAGTATGTGCATCAATACAATCCACACAATGATAAGTAATTAGCTAAGTTGCTGATCAATCCGTTCTCCTGTGGTCGATCGGCGAAGATTCGGCTCAGGGGTTCACTAAATGGCTGTCAGTGCAGCAGAAGATGCAAAGTTCTGTGGGGAAAATCATGTGACCAGGCAGTCACTAGATACAATTGGTGCACTGCTAGAAAGAGGCGGGACTCAAAAGGGGTGTGATAGAGCCTTTTTCAGAAGAGGAAGGGGATGTGACTTTGTAAATGTTTGCTATAGAAACGAAAAATGCTTGTTACATTATAATACATTAAAAATGTAATTCAGATGGTTTTTTTTTTTTTAATGCTGCAAGTATTTTTTCATAATACAGAACTGATTTATTAAAAAAAAACAAAAATAAAACACATGTAGGATATTGCTAGGTCTGCAGCTTTAATTAAGAAGTGCTATTCCATCTGACACCGCAAAAATATTTCAAGTGAATGGGCTGTAAAGTGTCTTCCGGCGTCTTAAGCTAGAGCACCGCTTAGTAAATATGTCTCCACCGTTGGGAGTACAGACATTTATGTACGGTGTGGAGATATTATGGAAGAAATGTGTTACCGTGTTACAATGGAGACTGTGACCAAGTGACGAGTATGACAAAATAAGAACTGCCAGGGCCAGTTCAGACCAAATGATCCATCAAGCCTAGCATCCCATCTCCAACAGTGACCAACACTGGGAGCTGATGGGAAGACTACAGCAGAGAGCATCTCGGAGGAAAGTGTCTCACGGTCAATAACTGGCTGTTTCCAACTGACCCCCTGCTACATTGCTAAGAAGGGACATTGTTTCTATTCCATTGTGTTGGAAATGACACTTCTTCCAGGCAAGGAAAGAGTTATCGTTACAAGGTGGCCTCATTTTCCCCAAAGACACGTATTTACCTGATATCATATACCGCGGTGTGAAAGAAGAATAGAAGCCCGAGTCCCTGACTGGTCCCTTGGAAACTTGAACAGAGAAGGAGTAAGGGAAATCAATATGTGTGATTGCTATCCTCCATCCACTGGAAAAGTGTTGGTGAGGGACATTATTCATCTCTGCTGGTGAAAATTGGATTATAAGTGTTGTTGAAGCAGAAAGGGGATTTTGATTGGAAACTAAGTCCCCGTGCTCATTGCTGAGCTGACTGCTGAGAGATTTTTTAATTTTGTACATGCAGCTTTGGGCAACACCGGGTACAGCCTTCTTACTGGAATATGGAACAAGGACCTCATCACAAAAACAACCTCTGTATTGGATTTAACACAGATCCGCCGTTTCTTTAATGATTTGCTGAAACAGTGAGAGAGAACGGGTGGTGTGTTTATTCGGCTATAAATGCCTCATTGGATTTTTGGTTTGCTATTGTAAATAGAACTGCTGGGGAAAAAGACCTCATGGGGGAGCTGGATGTCCCTAATGTTAAGATAACCATCAAGGAGCTGTGACAGGTTGGTCAATGTCTTAGCGGCACAAGACATGGAAGGCTGGAGAGGAAATTAAAGGTGTTTAAAGCAAGATCGAATGGAGTAAAGAAATCCTTATTAAGGCATCTGTCTTTACAGTGGAGGAAAAAAACTCATTTGAAACCTACTGCTAGACATTGTTTCCCACATCGACTAAGTGGTGTTACACCGTAGGACACCTCCAAGTGCCAGGAGAGACATTGCTGGTCATTCTCATGAATGGGCTATAAGGTCTTCCAGCACTAGAATGGATCTCATGGCAGAGCACTGTTTAGTAAACATGCTCCTCTATGTTGTCCCGCTTCACGTATTAGGAAATGAGACTGTCGTTTCTTTGGCAAATAGATTATGAATGCGTGAATTATTTTCCTACGTTCAGTACAGTAAACATTATAACCTTGTTCAATAAAAGCAATTGGAGCCTGTAAAGGTTTGGCAATATCTTATGGACCAATATGGTCATGGGATTTCTTCTTGGCATGGAGGAGTGAGCATGTGGGCAAGTATTAGGAAGAAATTAATCTAGGTGACTTTTGGGGTTTAAGATGTCCCCACCGCTGCATCCCAATGATACCTTTCCTTACTCCATTGGAATGTCAGATCTTACACCCTTCCCCTCTCTATCTCACTGTGGCGGTCATCCTCGATTTGGATTGCTAGCCTTCATCAAGTGTCTTCTCAATTCTCTAAACCTCCTGGTCTCCTGTTCTCAAGTGGAATAAGACTTCCCCCTACTGGGCAGAAGGGCAGTGACGTCCGAAACACAGAACACAAGAAGATGAACAATTGTATTCTCCTGCCTCGGAGTGGATAATCTCTAATGTCCCTTGGTACTAGTCGATATGTATTATCCTGTGCCATACTACTCAAGTAAAAGATATTTAAATGCTTTTTTCTATGCAGACTCTAAGACTATGGCCCCAGTGTTTCCTGCAGCACTCATGCCTGGCGGCCTGCCAGCACGTGCACAGGTGAAAGCAGCGTTGTGCGGTCTAGGGGGAGTGATGAGAGGCGCGGGGGAGAAGGGCGCGGCCATGACATCGGCGCAGCACAAAGCACAGTACACTCTTAGGCTAAGGCCCCGGTATCTCCGCTGCAACGCGCGCCCGTGAGATTGGCGGCGCGTGCAGCCGATTCCCCGGTCTGCAGCTCACTGCAGGCAGAGAGACCGGGGGGGGGGGGGGCGTGGCGGGGGAGTGACGGGGCGCGGCCATGACGTCACCCGGCTGGCTCGCCCTCATTGGCTGAACCACCGGGAGGCGTGCCGTATCGCTCGTCGCGAGTCCTGCTCTCAATTCTATTGAGAGCAGGAGCAGCTCTCGCCCCAGCGCTGCAGCCCCCCCTCGCAGCGGGCCCGGCGCCATTGAGGGGAGGGCTCTCGTCCGTGCAGCGGACGCTGTAGTAGGCAGCGGGGTCAAGGCCTTATTTGTTCACAAGAGCTGCCCTGCCATTGGCTGCCCGCACACCAGGTGATCACGTCGCGGCAAGGAAAGACAAAATTCTTATCTTCCCTGCCAGCAGACGCGTCATCGCGCTTTGCGCGCCCACACACACATGGCCACTGGGGCCTGCTCCATAGAGGGCTGTGCTGTGGTGTGTGGCACGGGGCAGAGACTCATGCCTGCAATAATTTCATGTACAACGCTGCGTACACTGTCAGCTCTATACAATATATATTGAATATTATAAATAAATGTGGTCTTTCATTGACACTATGATTTTAGTACTTATTTAGGGGCAGTATTTAGAGACACCTCTTATGGCCAACTCATTCAAATGGCTGTAAATGGTATACAATGATTCTTACCGTTCTGTTGCGAGAATTTCCCAGAAACACATTGCTCCCCAGCCTATTCCAGTCTTCAATACGTCACATCTTGTTTATAATGTAGATATTCAGAATATGGACGTGGCCACGCGAATAATCTCTCCGTGCGTGTCACTTTTTAGCTTCAAAAATGCCTTTTGCACAGGGATCTCCCCACAGCGTCAGCCGGCTTCATTATATTTAGGCCACACGAGAAGACGTGATGAGTCATTGCCTTGCTTTGTAACACTTCCCCCCAAAAAAACTCAAGACGTTCTCTGCTCCTCTTTATTTTGGGGTTTATATGAGCTTACTGTGTATGTGTGTTTATTTCCTCTATATAGCATTAGTAAGACCGCACCGTGAATATGGAGTACAGTTTTGGGCACCACTTCATATAAAAGACATTATAGAATTTGAGAAAGTGAGGAGAAGAGCCACCACGTTAATAAAGGGGATGATAATTTAGGTTTATTTAAATTAGAAAAGAGGCATCTAAGAAGGGATATGATAACTATATAGAAATATATTCGGTGACAGTACAAGGAGCTTTCAAAAGAAGTATTTATCGCAAGGGCAGTACAAAGGACAAAGCGTCATCCATTAAGGTTGAAGGAAAGGAGATTTCAACAGCAACAAAGCAAAAGGTTATTTACAGTAAGGGCAGTTACACTGTGGAATTCATTACCCATGGAGACTGGGATGGCAGATACAATAGATTTGTTAAAAGGTTGGACATCTTTTTGGAAAGGAAAGGTATACAGGGATATACCAAATAAGATAGAACAGTACAAAGGCTGATAAAGTGAACTGATATCCCAAGATACTATTCTGTTGTAATCAGCTTGATCACTTAAGGTTAATTGAATCAGCTAGCGCTCTTGCCCTCAATAACAGTAAAAATGCACTGACGAAGAGAAAGTGTTTCTCGAAACGCGTAGGGCTGTATCTACCAAGGCTGCTGAATTGTGAAGCATAGCAGGAGGATCCTGAGTCTGATCTGTCAGACTGCCGGAGACAGCACATCGGCCCTAAGCCCAACCCCTGAAGTGACGACACGAGGACACAAATGCGGTGACGTCACAAGCGCACGTGACGCGGAAGCAGGAGTGGAGCAACGCCGAACCTAGGAGGAGGGTGTCTGGGACTGAGACTCGCTCCATGCAAGAGACGGACACTGAGGCTATCCCAGCTTGCTTAAGTTACGGATCAACCATCCTAGATGTGCCTTTAATCAACTTACGTCTTGTAAGTGTTTTTAACTGTGTTTTTTAGCATTAAAACTGTGTTTTTTTAGCATTCCCTTTATGAGATATCATTAGATGATATGTCACCGGGGTTTTTGTTTGCCTTCCTCTGAATCAATATACTGTGAGTACGGATATAGGATAAAGTATCTGACATCTAAATTTAGCATAGGTTGAACACGATGGACAGATGTCTTTTTTCAACCTCATCTAATTATGTAACGATGTAAGGTGAAACAGAACAATGACAGCCTTATGAAACCCCTTCATTGCCATAGAGAGGGGTAAAACATGGATGTGTTGCAGGAACATCTCACAAATAGGGAGTGAGTGAGTGTCACTCACTTTAAAGCAGTCATTCCTCCTCCCACTTTTTGTTTCTGCATGGAAGGGAAGCAAGGGCTTAACTGGAGCTAAACCACATTCATTTTAGCACCAGGTCACCCCTTGACCCCGAGATACATATCGCTTGTTTAAATGCCCTGGGTCACATGGGCCAATAGGAAGCGGCAACATCTGATGCTTCGGGTCCCTTTTGGATCGCATTACGCGGGAGATGCAAACTGACATTTTGTTTCCCCTGGAGGCGATGGTAACAGCGCTACCTTTCTAGGCACGTATCAAGCTGAAAGTAACGCGGTTGAGCTCCAGAGACCCCCAGATTCCCACCCATGGAAGAAAAAGGGGAGGTCAAAAATAAATTTAAAAAAACAACTATTAGGGGAAACTACGGCTTTAAAAGGACCAAACCATGTGCAGCTCAACCCCCTTATAACGCTGTTCTTGGGGTCTAAAGAATCACATTGCGTTATAAGCGGATCACGTTAGAAATAATGTATGATTGTATGCATTGTACAATAAAGTATTTAAGACACCAATAATCGTGTTGTAAAGTATTCATAAATATGAAAATTGGGAGCCACTCGTGCATCACGTTATAAGCGGATTTGCGTTGTAATGGATCGCGTTATAGCGCGGTTAAGCTGTATCTTTAAAAATATATATATATTTTTGTACCTAGGATTAAAGCAGGGGACCTCCGGAGCTCAACCCTGTTAATTTCAGCTCCAGGGACACCCTACTTCCGGAGATACTAACCCCCACAGTAGGTACAGGTAACCGTTCCGGCTAAGCTAAAGTTTAAAGCTCGCGCATCACGCTGGCCAATAGGAAGCCAAACCAGATGACATCACGGCTTCCTATTGGCTCGCAGGGCGCGGGAGCTTTGAAACTCCGCAATAATGTGAATCCAGGAAGCTGAGCAAAGCTGCTACCGGCACCTACTACGGAGGTAAGTATCTCCGGAGGCACGGGGTCGCCGGAGCTGAAATCAATGGGGTTCAACTTCAGAGACCTCTTGCTTGTATCCTACGTAAATAAATAAAAAATAAATGAAAAAAAAGTGCATTTATTGCCACTTTAAGCTATACCAATAAAACAGTACCTCAGGAGTTTGGCAACCCTGAGATACTCCAACCCAGGTGTGGAGGGTCTAAAAGGGGTTTGACAGGTTAAGATAAAATAATGGCATTTAAATTTTTTGTTGACTAATCCTACGTCATGCCACATTATAGTTTTTTTCCAAGGCAACAAGGAGTCTATTCTAGCCCCTCTTCTTCCCCCCTAATCGCAGATCAGGTCTCCTAAGGTGTACTGGGGTCTGGCTAGATGTCTCTGTGTGGTGCATACCTGCTGGCAACAGGAGGGCCTGAGTCTACCGCGATGACATGGGGGATAACAGGAACAGGTTACTGGGGTGGATGCCTTCGTTCTGGTTCAATGGTGCAGCACCTCCATCTATAGTAAGTCCCAGGAATGTGGGGTGGAATCCTTACCACAGAGATTCCCCACAGGGATGAGAGATTCCAGTCTCGCACAAGGATTATCTTTAAAAGCAGCAGTCTCTTTATTCTCTTGGGCAGCAGCAGCCGACAGGTACAATTGATGCACAGTCCACTAACTGTTCTCCCTTGTGATGTTCCCTGCCACCACTCTGGACCCAAAGGGCATCCAGAGTGGGGCTAGCTCTTCCAACACCCCCTAAGCAGGGTGAGAGGTATTTGGTTCCACCTCACTAACTATAGCTAGATCAGCTCTACTCATGAGCTGATCACTCCTCTCCTCACTAACTCACTATCACTACTGTCAGACTGACAGAACACACTAAATAGGAACTGCACTGCTCTTTTGTGATCTCAGCAGACACCTCCCCTGTGTCTATTGCTTTGACACAGGGTCAGGTGACCTACCTCCACCACTCAGGACCAGTGCTTGAAGTGGGGGAAACCCATGATAACTCCTGGCAACCTGCCCTTACCAGGAATTATACCAGGAGGAGGATAGAACTATAGCCCCATTTCTTACCAGGGCTACACTAAATTACATCAAAGTGGACATTAAGGTGTTAGAGAAAAGCAATGCAATTAGGGGATTTGCTGATTTAGCAGGAACAAAACAGAATCAAAAGTGAATATGAATATTTGTGGGAAAATCAATGCAGAAAGTGCTGTAGGTTTTTAAAGGCCAGTGGGAAGGATTTGCACAGCTTATGGTTCAGGAAAGAAACCTTTCCTTTCTCATTCTTCTCATTTTGTATTATTCCGCTGCTTATTATTCTAAACTAGGATTACATCCCATCATGTTCGGCTTCTTTTAATGCCAAAAGGTAAAAAACGGGAGAGAGAAAAAAAAAAAAGTTAAAATTAGACATTACCTGGTTTTACTCTAAGAGCATTTTTCTGACAGGGTTTTAAAAAAAAAAAATGATTTTACATGATTTTTTTACCTTTTGCAATTGCATCGTTTAAACTGCCAAAGTTTATAAAAGTCTTGGCAAAAAGCACATTATTTTGTGAAAATCCTTAACAAAACACACAAACTTTCAAAATGTATCCAGGGTTACTCCCCCTTATGCCCCAAACAATGTGGAGAGCCAGCGGATCTGTTACACATGCTGAAATCCCTTAACTATGTCACTGGATTAGTTCCCCTTGGTCATAGTTGGAATGAAGTCTTTGCTGGAACTCACACTAGGGAATTCTTCAGATACTACTAATTAATCAATGTAAAGGACAGGAGAATATAGGCTTTGAGCATCTTCCCGTGTGCTCCCGACTGTCTTCATTAGCAGAGGGCAGTGTAAATGATCCTTTGGGTGCCATTTCCTGATGATACCATCATCTTTCCCATCTTCCCTCTGCCGGACCAGAAGCTGCGCTGAATTCCCCGATCGGTGCTTGACCGATCGAGTAACAACTAGGAGCTGTTGAAATGAATGAATATCTCAATTATTCATCTACTTATAAAAATGTTCTTCCGTGCGCCGGGCTTTTCCCCCCAGGCGCGAGACTGCGTTTTCTATGCCATGCGATGTGCAGCAGACCTGAGATTCCTCATTTGAACAGTGGCCAATTTCACAAAAGGTCTCGTGGTTTCCTTATGGCAGAGTGCAGATAACCCGAATAGTCGGCTTCCATCAGACTGTTTCATGCCATTTCACGTTTCATTTTTCACCATCAACGTCTTTACCCCTCAATAAAAAACACCCACACAAATCCTCTATTCACACCCTTTATCTACACCCTTCCTGCTGCTGGTGATCTCCCCTAATCCTGAAGCCAGACATACACGCCTAATCTCACCCATGCCTCTCTGCCATCTCTTCCCTTGTAAATGGTGTTAACCCTCTCATTTTAATACTGACTGACCTTCAAACTCACCCCACAAAGCATCCCAACAGCCTGCACTCATGGCTATTCACCCACACTCAGTCACTCCTCCCACCCATTGTGACCAAGCACTGCCATCTACAGCACTTACTCACTCACCTGCTGTCTCTGTAAGTTCCCCATCAAACCTCTTAGATAGTAAGCTCTTTGGGGCAGGAATTTCCTTTCCTATTGTCTGATTTTGCTGCACTTATTGTATTATTATAATTCCCTGTACTGTATTCTTTGTGAAGCGCTGAGTACGCTTTTGGCGCTATATAAATAAAGACATACAATACAATACATTTTGTATCCATGGCAACAAAGAAAAAGTAAGTTAGAAGCGCAGTCAATACAGGGTTGGTGTCAAACTCTATATCTTTATTATATCTTGTCCCAGGGATAACCCTCTAGGACAACAACAACATGAAAATCAATACATTAATAGTAATATTAAAAACTGTGCAGATGAAGCTGTTTGTGCAATTGCACTTGGTTGGTCTTCAAGGAGTTAAAAACGGGAGTCACCCGATAGTTAGTCTAAGTCTTGCAATCTGTGCACTGCCCGGGCAGGTTTTAGGTAGAAAGCCGAGGGTACCCCAGGGTTGAGACAATGCTCAATATGCTCACCCTTGATCCACTTTGGTCCGTTGGGGTCCAGTAGTATTCTTTAGCCCCGAAATCTGCTCCGTAGCAAGCTGCTCAGAAGCGCTAGGGCGCACGATAGCAGACAGCCCTCCGGGTGTCCGGGTCTGATGTCACTTCCGGCTGTGACGCACAGACTCTGGGTAGACTCCGGTAGTCTCTGGGCTTTGTCTGTTAGCTCTCCTCCTCCTGCTGGTTGCCGATGACCAGGCAAACGGGTTTTGATCAGCTGGAGCCCAGCGTATGGTGTTGACAGCTCTACTCCACTGCACTGTATGGAAGCAAACACCCTATTGCTCCTCCTCCTACGCGTTTCACCAAAAGGCTTCGTCAGGGATCCAGATATCGAGAGCCTATTCTTATCTCTCCCCTACTCATCGCTTTCTTAAACACAATGTAACCGTGTATAATTTGTGGTGCCTTGAATAACAACGCGCTGGAACAAGGAAACCGAAGTCATCTTTAGGCTAAAGAAGGGGCGTGAGGTTAACTGCTTGAGAGCTGGAGTAGTAAACTAGTTCGAGAGGCGTGAAAGTGTAAATAATACACTGAATTGTCACTTAAGTATTATCACATATTTTGCCATCCACATGTCTGCTGCTAAAATTGGGAAGTGAAATACATGTTTATTTAGTCTGTTGGCTCTCCCAATTATTTTCTCTCTGTGGGTAACCCGTTCCCTGCCAGGGAAACCTGCTTTGCTGTACATTTCTGGTCTCTGGCTGTTAATTTGTGGGTATGTATTTTCTCCATGTGGAAGTGCTGTGTGGTAATGGTGAAAGACAGGGTTGCAGACCTGTCTAAGACATGCAAATGAACATACAGTAATATTTACAGTTGACACACACACGTACGTACGTATATATGTACGTTATTATTGATCAAATGGGCCAGTGAGCAGTGCAAGTGTTAATCATTTTCAGCTTGTTATTCAGTGCTTAACATGTATGTACATATACACAAACACATACTACATATATGCTGGAGTTTTCCTTTGTGCCATCCCTTTATTACTTAATTGCATTAGGACAGTGCCTTCATTTCCCTGCTTTAATTAGAAATACAGGAGTCGCTGGCAGGCAATTCAATCATATCCTGGGGTGTCAGGGCTACTGCCTCCTGTCACATGGACACACTGCAGAAACACATCAGACAGGAGAAATTTCAACCCACTCATAATAATTTCCTGATATGTTTTCACACAGCCCACTCCTGATTCATTGAAGCTAGATTGACAGTGCAAGAGGCTCAGATGGCGTTGATCAAACATGTCATGTTTAGATTTGTCTTAATAACCAAGCCAAAGAGACATTAAGAAGGGCTATTTAGCTTAGTTCTCCTCTTCCGAGTTTGCGGGCCCAGTTACGGTCTCCTCCCAAAGGAAAGTGTTTAAGGTCAGGTGTGGGGAAAGAAGATAGATGACAGATGAGAATGGTACTGGGAACCTCTGTGTGCAGCTTTCCATCACACTTTGTGCGCAGATCAGGCAGATATCAGGCCCAGCATTTAATAAATAATACAGTGACTGGTGTAACAGGGACCCCGAACGGTGAGGTTATTCTCTACAGAGCGGCCATGAACAAGAGCAAAGTGTGTGAAGCCGCCTACACCATGTGCTCCTGCATAACACGTTATTAATTACAAATAAACCATAATAATAATAATAATTAGCTCCTCGTTATTAAATGCTCTCTGCAGTGCATAAAGACGGCCTTCATTAACGCTTGAATTTTTCATTGAAAAGCATGTGCATTGGTATTGTGTTTTTGCAAATAATACTCATTAACCCTTTCAGTGCACGGGCTAATAATACTCATTAATCCGTGACAGCGGTGGCTCTTAACCTGGAAACGGAAGGTAGGGGGAGCTCTCTTCGCTTCAGATCGCGTCCCACGCTCGATGGGAAAGCAGGGCGCCATCAAGGCTGGAGGGAAAAATGCGCATGACGTGGTCACTTTGTCATGGAGCATCTAGAGTACTAGACCCCATGACTCAAAGGGTTAAAGCAGCCACCCCCCCCCCCACCTACCCCACAGAAGCCTATACTAGTGTAACTCTAATCTTGTCCTGCTCCTTAAAACAAATCCTGCTTTTAAACACAAGCAAAACTTGTTTTTTTGTTTTTAATCTCTAGATCAGGAGTGGCCAAGTCTGGTCATCAAGAGTCACCAACAGGTCAGGTTTTAAGGATATCCCTGCTTCAGCACAGGTGGCTCAATCATTGTCTGAGCCACCCGTGCTGAAGTAGGGATATCCTTAAAACCTGACCCGTTGGTGGCCCTTGATTCTGAGGTTACCATGGTAACCTTTAGATGGCAACAGGCTCTGCGAGAGAGCTCCATTTTAACTTCCCGCACACTTCTCCTGAACGTAGCATCAGATTTTAAAAACAAAAGCAGCTTTGAAAGGGACAAGGAGGTCACTAAAAGTGTGGATTCATCGACCTCCAATGCGGTATATCGCACCTTATCCGCCGTCCACCGCCATTCACTTGAATGGATCCGGAGTGATACCCAGCATCGGAGCTCCATGAATCTGCCCCTTAATCTAATTGATTTAAATAAAGCTCATCTCGGCTTCACAGCACACACTACAGTAAGCCGTGCGTATAGCCCCGGCTACGGCGACGCCGTGTAAAAACAAGTTGATTTAATCCATCGCGTGCGCCTATAGTTGGTGCGACACAGCGACCAAAGTCGCGGGAAGTCAATGGAAATTGATTTTTGCCGGCGACCACCGCGTGACGCCAGTGGCACGTGAGCGGTTCAGCCAATGAGGGCGAACCACTCACAGCCACGCCCCCGTCGCGCCCCCTGGTCGCCGTCTCTTGTCCTGAAATCACTATGACAACGGCGACGGATAATGTCACGCGGTCACGTCGCCGTAGCCTGGACTATAAGCGTGGCCTAAGTAGGTTATCCAATTTAAGTAAGCAAATGACCTCAAATGAATGCAGCTTTGCCAAGGCGCGCTTGAAATTCTGTTCGTTTTACTTAAGACGCGGTTAACCCTATCAGTACCGATGGATCCGATGGCGTAACACTTGTAACCACTCCCCAACTTGGTTCCTTATTTCCTCTTCTAGTTGATCATCACAAGATTTTAAAAATGAATTGCTCACTCCCACATTCACACATGCCTGGTTTTATTTGAACTCTTTGACTGAGCCACCTGTGCCGAAGCAGGAATATCCTGAAAACCTGACCTGTTGGTGGCCCTTGAGGACTGGAGTTGGCCAGCCCTGCCTTAGTAGGTAGTATCGATGTGAAGAACAGAGGTAAAACTACAAATAGCCTGTGTGGCAGTGCATTGTTTCACGCTAATACTGTACATTAACACTTCAAACCGCACCTTGCACTGGCTTAAAAATCTCAGGAAAGCCTCTGATTTTAATGGAAGCTATTTTTTTGCACAGGCAATGTACCTGTCTCAGCCTAATGATCTCAGACTCAACACAATAAGTATCAATTTCCCACACAAAGGATACTGTTAGCTGAGCAGCAAGTCAATCATTAGCATCATTAGTCGTTCAACCTTCTGCAAATGTCAGTATTCTAACACCATTAGGCAACATTTATCCCTCAGAAAAACAGATTTAAAAAAAGCACAGCGAAGTAGCCTAAATAAGATACATTTGGATACATTCATAAAAGAAAATAAAGCCCTTGAGTGCGAGAACAAAGCTTTGCCGATGAAAGATAAGGGGTGTCTGTTACAGATAGCGTGTGTCAGAGTCAGACTGGCCAGGGTCTGGAAACAGGCTCAGCTAGAGAAGCCGCCTGGTTATACAGTTGAATTAATTCATAGCCATTCTCCCCAGCATGTAGCCATCTCTGCTTTTCCCCCATCTCTCTCACATATTTCACACTTAACTGGAGGCTTCAAATCTTGGCTGCCTCAGATCCAATAGATGGTTATCATACAGTATGTGTGTCCCATTTCACATTGTACTAGATCACATACTGGGGGGTAGGGCATAACATGATGAAAGAGTATTCTGGTTATCCCATAACAGTTTTTCCACTCTTTATCTGTGACCACTAAGTGTACCTGTCTTGAGGGTGGAACGCTCAGGATTCCTGTTCGGGATTGTACACAGCACAAGTTTACAATGAAGAACGAACGTCTTGTAGAAGATCTAGGAGAGACTAGAACAATCTCTGGCTTTCATTGGTTCCGCTGGAGAACCAGATTATGGATTGTAGTCCATATTTACTAAGCAGTGCTATTCTACAATACACTTTCTAGCGCCGGAAGACATCGTCTGGCCCGTTCAACTTCTCATTCACTACCCCACACCTCTGGAATGCCCTTCCCCTCAATATCCGACTATCACCCTCTCTATCCATCTTTAAGACCCATCTTTAAACTCTCTCCTTAACGAAGCATATGAGTAGCTCCGTGGCTCATACATCGATCTCAGACCCTTGCAGACGCAGTTACCAGAACACCTTCTTACTGTCTCTGTACGTTCTTCCTACCTACCAATTAGATTGTAAGCTCTTCGGAGCAGGGACTATGTTTCCTAAATATTACTTTTATGCAAAACAAGGGGATGTGAAGGAAAGGTGAAGGGGTGAGGTGGGGAAGTGGATTGGGCGCTCCCTGGTGAACCAATATTGTTGTTGGGAATACAACTAATAACACACAATATAACACCAATAGTGAAATAGTGAAAAAGTAAATGTGTGTAAAAGCAGCTCAACTTCCTCTGATGGGACAGTTCCAGGTCCCAGAAGGGTAGATTGTTTCTTGGAGATGAGGAGGAGCGCAGGTAGGTGTAGCAAAATATGCAAAAAAGAATAACAAATATATAGTGCAGATGGTAAACACTGTGTAAGTAGATGTAATCTATAGAATAGAACTCACATAGATCGCAGAAAATATCACGTGTCAGAGATCCTTCTCTCTCTGACTGGAGCCCTTTAAATGGTAGCAGGGAAATCCCTCAAGGCACGGATATGTATGGATAAGAAGAAAAGCCACAATAGTGCATACTATTCCAATAATGTATTATGCATACAAATAACACGAGTATATCACACTCACATTCGCCATGTATAAATCGGGTGGGGGAGAGAACCGCAGCTCGTTGTATAATGGTGTAGGTGTAGGCAGCTTCACAGCATTCAGGATTCTCTTCCGCGTGTGTCACAGCCGTCGCGTCACTTCCGCTATCGCGTCACGGCTGAGGGCGGAAGTTCCCAATGGAAGAGATCTAAGACCGAGTTCTGCCAGTCCTTCAGAGCTTGTTCTCTCTCTTCAAACTCTACGCGTTTCGCCAGATGCTTCGTCAGGAGTTTTTCCTCCTGACGAAGCATCTGGCGAAACGCGTAGAGTTTGAAGAGAGAGAACAAGCTCTGAAGGACTGGCAGAACTCGGTCTTAGATCTCTTCCATTGGGAACTTCCGCCCTCAGCCGTGACGCGATAGCGGAAGTGACGCGACGGCTGTGACACACGCGGAAGAGAATCCTGAATGCTGTGAAGCTGCCTACACCTACACCATTATACAACGAGCTGCGGTTCTCTCCCCCACCCGATTTAAACATGGCGAATGTGAGTGTGATATACTCGTGTTATTTGTATGCATAATACATTATTGGAATAGTATGCACTATTGTGGCTTTTCTTCTTATCCATACATATCCGTGCCTTGAGGGATTTCCCTGCTACCATTTAAAGGGCTCCAGTCAGAGAGAGAAGGATCTCTGACACGTGATATTTTCTGCGATCTATGTGAGTTCTATTCTATAGATTACATCTACTTACACAGTGTTTACCATCTGCACTATATATTTGTTATTCTTTTTTGCATATTTTGCTACACCTACCTGCGCTCCTCCTCATCTCCAAGAAACAATATTACTTTTATGTCTGAAGCACTTCTCCCCATTATGTGTTATTTGTATTATTTGTTATTTATACGATTGTCACGTTTATTACTGCTGTGAAGCACTATGTGCATTAATGGAGCTATATAAATAAAGATCTACATACATACATGGGCTGTAAGGTGACTTCAGGCGCTGGGACGTGTCTTATAGTTAGCACTAGGTAAATTTGAGCCGTTGGGGTTTATTCATTGAACTGCGATACTACTGATCATTGAAGTCAATAGAAGTTTCCATATGATATTATCCCAATGGCATAGTGCCCCAATGGCATAGTGTCCCTCTGTCTCTTATCCAAAGGGGCGGCCAGAAAAGTTTCATCTAGATGAAGGTGACCAGTAGAGATGGGTGAACCAGATCAAATCCGTTTCCCGGATTCTCCCAAGTTTTCCATTCAAAATCCACCGACGAATTGTTACAGTTTCAATCCACGTGGATTAAACCAAAACCGCCATTGGATAAAATCCGCTGGTGGATTTTACCCATCCGTGCACGAATTCCACAATCCGCCGACGGATTTTACAAATCCAATCCGCGGATTCAGCAAATTGCGGAATTCGCAAACGGACTGTCGGTGGGGGGAAAAAAATCCGCAAACGGCGCATCGCCATTCTTGAGACGGATCCGCAGAAATTGGTGGACCAAAGGAACCGGCTGATCTGACGCAGAATGAAATCCGCAAAAAATATTCGCCCATCTTGAGTGGACAGATTCATAAGCCAATAAACTGGCTCCGTCACAAGATTTGTTCCGCTGTTATCGTCTGCCTCTTTGCGCTCATGATTTGCATTCTGTGCAAAGCCGTCTCCTTTCTGACTAGCGTGGGTTTTAACATTCAAATCAATCAATGACCGCATGCATTGTAAACCTTGG
Source organism: Ascaphus truei (assembly GCF_040206685.1). Lineage (NCBI taxonomy): Eukaryota > Metazoa > Chordata > Amphibia > Anura > Ascaphidae > Ascaphus > Ascaphus truei. Next base: position 16,937,731 of record NC_134495.1, on the reverse strand, counting down.
TAAATATTCATGTTCGTGATAAAAAAAAAGTCAACATATTAAAAAACACGATTAATGGCCGTTATTGCGTGTGCAGGGTGGCGAGAGGTTAGCTCTTCAATGCTGGCAGAGCTTCCATCACATGAACCCTTCCGAATTCAAAGGGTCAGTAATTGAATCAACTAACTCAATGACTGGAAAATATTGAATGACAGCTGGAGAGGGACATTGAATTATTAATTAAAAAAGAAACCCGAGGATGCTGATAAAAGCTAAACGCCATTGGAAGGGCAGAAGTCAAGGTACAAATGGGAGCCTCTTCCAGGGTCAGCGCTAATCCCCTTACAGATAAGAGCATGGAAGCCACGCTTCCCATCCCAAGGGCACTTTCACATTACCCCAGCACTGTGCTCTCAACCCAATACGAAAGTCCATTTTCAACATGCCCTCTCTCATGTTTTGATCCCATTTAAAAGGGGCTGAACTCTTCTTAAGAAACGGGGAAACATCTTCGTGGCCGAATGAACACGGGGCCCCAGAGAGAATATGTACCTTTCCCACCGTAACGTATTTAATATACCTTTCTTTTGGAACGCAAGCTATATGTATCATTTCAGAAATGATAAAGATCACTGGCTCGCTGATTTATTCAAACGGGAATATGCTATTGATTCCTGTCATAACGACAGAGTCCCATCCATATCTCTTTCTAGTAGAAAGATTTGGAGACCTTTGACAGCTTCGCTTCGGCACAGACTCACTAAGCAGTCCGCAGAGCTCCGCAAATTGCACTGAAGGTCCTTTGTGCACTAATGGGATTAATGGGAAAACAGATCGCTCTACCTGAATGAAAATGCTGTTGATTGTCTGACACAGACTAGGAGGGACAACAAACTGCTCATTCAGTTAGAATATAACATTTGATAAGAGAATGTTTATTAAACACATTTCTGATCAACGGAGGGCAGCAGATCTACAAATGAGAGCAGACTTTGTCTTCCTTTATAAAATTGTCTTTCACAAATTAGGGGTTCAAACCCAATTCCATAGAATATCCGAAGTGGTTATTATTATTCTTTAGGGAAAGCCAGAGAAAAGGAGAAGTGACGAACACTTAGGGGCTTATTCTGGATCTGCTGAAGCAGACAATCAGGTTCATTTTATTTTAGTAGCCAAGTAATACGGCAAACATAACTGGTCATCATACTAACCATAAACTCACAAGGCGGTACAAATTCAAGACATAAATGTGGATCATATGTATTCATAATTCCATGAAATAGGGACTAAGAACTTCCAACTGATCCTAATTAAAACAGATGAATTTTGTGTGTGTATATATATCTTATCTATATCTATCTATCTATCTATCTATCTATCTATCTATCTATCTATCTATCTATCTATCTATCTATCTATCTATATCTATTCTATATATATCTATATTTTTGAAACCTTTGTATGTCCGTGTCTAAGGGGAATCTGATTGGTCCGTCGGCCGCTGCCCTCCCACGGCTCTCATTGGCTCACCCCCCCCTATGTCCCACCCCCCCACAGCTCTCATTGGCCGGTGTACCTCGCCCCCTCCTCCCGTGTGTCCCGCCCTCCACGCCTACACCGCGTGCCCCTCTGAGCGCAGTGCAGCCGCAGATTCTCCTCACCGAGCGCCCCTGCAACCCCCCCCCCCAGCCGCACCTCACACCCGGCCCGCCATGAAACCTACCGGCCACACCCGGGCCGCAACCTCCATCCGCACCCCCGCCGGATCAGTCCCTCACACCCGCATTACCACCCCCCCTCAAAGCGCACCATCAGCCCCTCTCACCGTCGCCTCTCTCCCTGCAGCTCACCTCTCACGGCCACACGCCGCATACTCCAGGCCTTCACCTCTCTCTCCCACACACCACACACTTCCGGCCCTCGCCTCTCTCCCTGCCGCTAACCTCATACTCCACACAGGCCTGCACAACACACGGCCCCACTGTGCGGACCGCGGCTGCTTTCCTCCTCCTCACCCACTCAGACACCCACCCGCGCACCCACTCAGTCACCCACCCGCGCACCCACTCAGTCACCCACCCGTGCACCCGCTCAGTCGTGTACCCGCTCAGTCGTGCACCCGCTCAGTCGCGCGCCCGCTCAGTCGTGCCCCCGCTCACCCGCTTGCCCACTCATCCGCGCGCCCACTCATCCGCGCGCCCACTCATCCGCGCACCCACTCATCCGCACACCCACTCATCCTCACACCCACTCATCATCGCGCCCACTCATCCGCGCCACTCACCCGTGCACCCGCTCACCTGCTCACCCGTGCACCCACTCAGTCACCCACCCATGCACCCACCCACGCACCCACTCAGTCGCACACCTGCACACCCACTCCCCCTCGCACCCACTCACCCATGCACCCACTCACCCGCGCACCCACTCAGTCCCCCACCCGTGCACCCACTCAGTCACCCACCCGCGCACCCACTCAGTCACCCACCCGTGCACCCAGTCAGTCACCCACCCGCGCACTCACTCAGTCACCCACCCGCGCACCCACTCAGTCACCCACCCTCGCACCCACTCAGTCACCCACCCGTGCACCCACTCAGTCACCCATCCGCGCACCCACTCAGTCACCCACCCGCGCACCCACTCAGTCACCCACCCGCGCACCCACTCAGTCACCCACCCGCGCACCCACTCAGTCACCCACCCACGCACCCACTCAGTCACCCACCCGTGCACCCACTCAGTCACCCACCCGCGCACCCACTCAGTCACCCACCCGCGCACCCACTCAGTCACCCACCGCGCACCCACTCTGTCACCCACCCGCGCACTCACCCACTCACACAACCACCCGCACATCCACCCACTCACGCACCCACCCGTGCACCCAGTCACGCACCCACCCACCCGCGCACCCACTCACCTGCGCACCCACCCGCGCACCCACCCACGCACCTGTCTTTTGCGGAAAATATAAAAAGAAACAGGTTGCATTGTAATCTTTTTTCGGTGTGACAATAACAAAACAGTTACGTTCAAGCTGTGCGCTAAAAAATATTTTTCCCTGGTAGGTGCGCTATGGGTTGGGAGGGGGGTGAAGGGGGTAAGGGGGGGTGCCCTGCTCCTTTCATTTGTCCTGGGCCCCATGCTTTCTGTTGACGACACTGCTCCCGCCCGCCACCGCAGCGGACACCCCGCCCCATAGTAAGTCCGCTGCCGCCACCCCCCCTGTCACACCCCCTGAAGCGCTATGTACATTAATGGCGCTATATAAATAAAGACATACAATACACACCGCACCCAAAGTCAGCCGCCGCAGAGATACCCGCAGGGTGCCGCCGCACCCTGTCACTAACCCACTTGCAGTGAGCCGCACAACCCTCCCGCCTGCGACTGGGGGGGGGGGGAGACAATCAACCCTCCTGCCCCCCCAGTGACACACTGCTGCCGAGCTCTGAAGGAAGGGGGGGAAATCACTAACCAGAGGTGAGCAACCGCCGCTAACCTCTGAAGGGTGGGGGGAGAGATTACAACCCGCCCACCCAGGGAGACGCCTAAGACATGCAAATGAACATACAGTAATATTTACAGTTGCTTTATGCTTTACTGTGGAGGGTTTTTGTCACTTTTTTAACCCACCATAACCTTAATAATTGTGGTGAATACCAACCAACCTCACACTGATGATACCCATCAAGGTTGAAACATGTCTGTGAGTGGGTTTAATGGCTTTGCATCTCATCCCAGCCTCTGTCTAAAAGCTGTGTTTAAAACAGCATGCATTGGCTTGAGGATTTGCTTGTGTAATACGAGCTTGAGACAAAAGGTGGCACTGAGTGCTCATTTGCATGTAATTTCCCAGAATCCCTTGCTGCAGTGGAAGCGCTGTATGCTGGGTGATAATGGGGAAAGCCAGGGTTGCAGACCTGTCTAAGACATGCAAATGAACATACAGTAAGATTTACAGTTGCTATATATATATATACTAGCTTTTGTGCCCGAATGTAATATTGAAAACATGTCTCCACCTCCCCCTCCCCCCACCGCTGCCGGCACATCTCCCCGGGCCCCCCACTCCCCCCCCCCCTTCCTGCAGCTGGATGTAGTGCGGAGTGAGATTTGTCTCTGTTTGTGTGTGTATATGTGTGTGTGTCTCCCCCCGCTGCCGGAACATGTTAACATCTGTATTTGGTGCAGCACCTATTAACTTACTCACATCCATTTAACAAAACACATCTGTAATCATCTAAGGTTGATTTATTTGGGCGCAGTATTTTTTGTTTTTGTTTATAATATATATATATTTAAAAATGAATATATATATATATATATATATATATATGTACATATAAAATACATACAAATACATACACCAACACACACACACTTCACCCAGATTCAAAGGACAGGAAAATAATTTGGGTGAAGTATATGTTTACCCATTACCTTATGACCTTATTATATGCCTCTTTTGTTATATACATTGTTCTTATTTGGTATGTACCTCTGTGTATGTAATGTACATCTCTCTGTAACCCCATGGTACTGCACTGTGGCATATTTTGGTGGTTTACAAATAAACTATCTTAGTAAATAATTATAAAATTGTAAAGATGTTTACGCAAAAAAACAAATGAAGATTAAAGACTACACCGGAGAATTAGATACAAATCAATGAAGGTCCATTTGACCCATTTAGTCTTCCCAATTTCCTTAATTTCTTTAGGATCAGAGAATTTACCACATCTAAACGATTACAAATCTGGGGTTTCTTTCTTTTTTTGGTGGCATCCTGCTTAGCCCCATTTTCAGTATTGATAGAAATATCCATTTTTGTATTTACTTATTTACTGTCCATTAGTTTCATACTAACTGTTGTTGCCTCTGCTATTTTAATTCTGCAGAGCTGAAGATTACCTGTAGCTGTAGATGTCTCAGTTCAAGCTGTGCACCAATACTGTAGTGTGTTTGCAGCTGAAACCAAAGGCCGTAATATCAAATGGTCAAGCATCCAAGAGTTTGCTGCAACTTGCTGCAAGGCCTACAGCAGGGGTAGCCAACTCCAGTCCTCAAGAGCAACCAACAGGTCAGGTTTCAGCACAGGTGGCTTAGTCGAGGACTGGAGGTGGCCACTCATGGTCTACTGCAAAGTGCTTGTTATCAGAACAACTTCTTACCATCAGGTTGTGGGACTTGTTTTTTTCTCAACTCTTTGCTTCTGTCCTCTAAGTGAGGCTGGATACAGGGATGCAAATCCCCCAATGTGCAGTATTGAGAGAGTCTGCAGGTGACCGTGCAACGAGTTTTCATAACGGGCAGGGTGCGTCTCTTGGCATTTTCTAATCTTTCGCCGCCTTCGAAGAACTTACAAATAATCCTTTGGCCAACTTTTTTTCTTCAAATCTTTCAAACGAGTGATGATTATGTGGCTGTGAGTGGTCCTCCTGCAGCTATCTATTGTACTGTTTAAAGCGTGACTCTTTTCCAGCGCAGCATTTGTACAATAATGATAGAAAGAACAGGCCTGAGGTTCACCAAACTACGATGGTCATTATCCATCATTACAGCCCATTCACATTGCCTGTTACCGACCAGAAATGGCTATCACACATTATTGATTGCAAGTCTTCACGTCTTATAAGGATACTTCTGGAGTAGTTAGGGTTGACTGTTCATTTACACGTATGTGTATACACAGAAGTTAATTATAAATAGTAATAAACTCTATCACTTCATGGTCCTGCGAGGACTGAAACATTGCTTCAATAAAATTAGTTTGAGACTGTAAAAGACCTGCAAGGGTTTGTTATCTATATGTTACATCTGCATCCAGATTTCCCTGTAACACGAGCGCTATCTGTCTGTCTCTCTCATTCTCTCTATCTTCACATCTCATGTGCAAGTCTCCCTCTCTCTCTCGCTCCACATCTCATGTGCAAGTCTCTCTCTCTCTCTTCACATCTCATGTGCAAGTCTCTCTCTCTCTGCATCTCATGTGCAAGTCTCTCTCTCTCTCTTCACATCTCATGTGCAAGTCTCTTTCTCTCTCTCTCTCTCTCTCTTCACATCTCATGTGCAAGTCTCTCTCTCTCTCTCTTCACATCTCATGTGCAAGTCTCTCTCTCTCTCTCCACATCTCATGTGCATCTCTCTCTCTCTTCACATCTCATGTGCATGTCTCTCTCTCCATCTCATGTCCAAGTCTCTCTCTTTCTCTCCATCTCATGTGCGTCTCTCTCTCTCTCTCTTCACATCTCATGTGCAAGTCTCTCTCTCTTCACATCTCATGTGCAAGTCTCTCTCTCTCTCTCTCTCTCTCTCTCTGTCTCTCTCTCTCTCTTCACATCTCATGTGCAAGTCTCTCTCTCTCTCTCTCTTCACATCTCATGTGCATCTCTCTCTCTCTCTCTCTCTTCACATCTCATGTGCAAGTCTCTCTCTCTCTCTCTCTTCACATCTCATGTGCAAGTCTCTCTCTCTCTCTCTCTCGCTCTGTCTCTCTCTCTTCACATGTCATGTGCAAGTCTCTCTCTCTTCACATCTCATGTGCAAGTCTCTCTCTCTCTCTCTTTCTCTCGCTCTCTCTCTCTCTCTTCACATCTCATGTGCAAGTCTCTCTCTCTCTCTCTTCACATCTCATGTGCAAGTCTCTCTCTCTCTCTCTTCACATCTCATGTGCAAGTCTCTCTCTCTCTCTCTTCACATCTCATGTGCAAGTCTCTCTCTCTCTCCATCTCATGTGCAAGTCTCTCTCTCTCTCCATCTCATGTGCATCTCTCTCTCTCTCTCTTCACATCTCATGTGCAAGTCTCTTTCTCTCTCTCTCTCTCTCTCTCTTCACATCTCATGTGCAAGTCTCTCTCTCTCTCTCTTCACATCTCATGTGCAAGTCTCTCTCTCTCTCTCTTCACATCTCATGTGCATTTCTCTCTCTCTTCACATCTCATGTGCAAGTCTCTCTCTCTTCACATCTCATGTGCAAGTCTCTCTCTCTCTCTCTTCACATCTCATGTGCAAGTCTCTCTCTCTCTCTCTTCACATCTCATGTGCATTTCTCTCTCTCTTCACATCTCATGTGCAAGTCTCTCTCTCTTCACATCTCATGTGCAAGTCTCTCTCTCTCTCTCTCTCCATCTCATGTGCAAGTCTCTCTCTCTTTCTCTCGCTCTGTCTCTCTCTCTTCACATGTCATGTGCAAGTCTCTCTCTCTTCACATCTCATGTGCAAGTCTCTCTCTCTCTCTCTTCACATCTCATGTGCAAGTCTCTCTCTCTCTCTCTTCACATCTCATGTGCAAGTCTCTCTCTCTCTCCATCTCATGTGCAAGTCTCTCTCTCTCTCCATCTCATGTGCATCTCTCTCTTTCTCTCTTCACATCTCATGTCCAAGTCTCTCTCTCTCTCCATCTCATGTGCAAGTCTCTCTCTCTCTCCATCTCATGTGCATCTCTCTCTTTCTCTCTTCACATGTCATGTCCAAGTCTCTCTCTCTCTCCATCTCATGTGCAAGTCTCTCTCTCCATCTCATGTGCACCTCTCTCCATCTCATGTGCATCTCTCTCTCTTCACATCTCATGTGCAAGTCTCTCTCTCTCTCTCTCTCTCTCTCTCCATCTCATGTGCAAGTCTCTCTCTCCATCTCATGTGCACCTCTCTCCATCTCATGTGCATCTCTCTCTCTTCACATCTCATGTGCAAGTCTCTCTCTCTCTCCATCTCATGTGCAAGTCTCTCTCTCTCTCTTCAAATCTCATGTCCAAGTCTCTCTCTCTCTCTCTCTCTCTCTCTCTCTCTCTCTCCCTCTCATGTGCAAGTCTCTCTCTCTCTCCATCTCATGTGCATCTCTCTCTCTCTCTCTTCAAATCTCATGTCCAAGTCTCTCTCTCTCTCTCTCTCTCTCTCTCTCTCTCTCTCTCTCTCTCTCTCTCTCTCTCTCTCTCTCTCTCTCTCCATCTCATGTGCATCTCTCTCTCTCTCTCTCTCTCTCTCTCTCTCTCTCTCTCTCTCTCTCTCTCTCTCTCTCTCTCTCTCTCTCTCTCTCTCTCTCTCTCTCTCTCTCTCTCTCTCTCCCTCCCCCCTCCCTCTCATGTGCAAGTTTAACAGGACAGATTACTACTAACTACTTTTCCTTATTTTCAGTTCTACTTTATTGTATGGTAAAATGATATATATTTTTTTCCCAAAGTATGTCTACCTTGGCCAACAAGTATCAATGAAGGGGAACCTTTAGTATTAAATAATTAGTAGGATGAAGATGGGAGGAAGCGAATTTGGAAGGAACAAGACCATCTTAGAAGGGAACCTTCCACTGTGCCTCAAAAGTAAACCATGTTTTACCACCTGCCTGTGCTGGATGTGAAACTTGGACCCTAAATGCGAAGATAACTTAACCATGCCTCTGGAATTAGTTGACTCTGGTCCTAGGATGGATGGCCCCTGTAAGAATTCCCATCTGGGTGTTTGATGTCTTTTTTTTACCCAAATCAGACAAGTACAAGAATTTGAAAATATTTTTTTAAGTGAGGCTTGGGATGGGTTTTATTTCCCCTGTGTGTGATGTCACTGTGTGATCAGAAAGGGCTTGAACAGGGAGAGTCCTCCCTCCCCAAATCCCCTTATCTTTATTGGCTCTCTGATAAGCACAGGCTGGGATAAGAAATTCATCTTACTAACTCATTTCCCAAACAATGAAAGCAGCCAAACCTTTGCTATTAAAAGCAGGGTTTCTGGCTGACTATCTGGGAGTGCAACTTTAAGTTCAATATACAAGTGCAATTATTTGTGGTCAATGCAGCAGTAAAGAGGTTGCATAAAAATAATTATTTTCTCGAAGACAGAAAAAGGAACAAAATGTGTGTGTCTTTTTTTTGTTTTTTTTTACATTTCGGTGTTCAGCCTCCCTCCGAAGGCAAAATAAAATCCATATAAACAGAACACTATTTCTTGTCAACAAACAGATTTAACAGTTGTCACGGCTGAATGAGCACACAGCCCAGTATAGCCATAAACTGTCATAATAAAAATACTTAAAAATGACTACTATTGTATTTCGTCAAATGCCTGTAAAAATCAGGTAGAATTTCAATTTGGGTGTAATGTTTATGCCTGCAGATTGAAATAGCATAATACTCCATTTGCACTGTTCGCCATTCTTATGAAGTATATGGATCCCATATTGTTAACAGGTTTTATACCAGCTGTTGGAGCTAATGAAAGACTCGCGACCTTGTGCGTGACTTTTTCAGACCTTTGTGAGCTTGGAAGCTCATGTGCATTAAGCTGTATACATCATTTTTATGTCAGTGTAATGAAAGAAGCCCAAATGCTAAGAGCAAAGAAATATGATATGATAACTACTTCATATGGCCTAAAAATACTGCCTAATTACATACAACAGGGGCGGCCAACTCCAGTCCTCAAGGACCACTATCAGGTCAGGTTTTAAGGATATCTCTGCTTCAGCACAGGTGGCTCATTCAGTCCCTGCTTCAGCACAGGGGGCTCAATCAGAGGCTTAATTTTTGACTGAGCCATCTGTGCAGAAAATCTAACCTTTTCTGGGGGCTTGAGGCACACAGTCATTGACTGAGCCACCTGTGCTGAAGCAGGGATAGCCTTAAAACCTGACCATGAGAACTGGTGGCCGTTGAGGACTGGAGGATTCCACTACTGACAAACAGCAGCATACAGTATGATTTTCCTTGAGGAAGAATGACATACTGTAACACAACTTGTAGGAAACACCTCACTATTTATCCTGAATAAGCTACCTCATTACATAGCAGGAGCACTTCATTATACGTGAAGTCTAGAGCAGGGGTGCTCAAATCCAGCCCTCAAGCCCTTCCCCCCCATCCCCCCAACAGGTCAGGTGTTCAGGATATCTCTGCTTCAACACAGGTGGTTCAATCAGTCCCTGCTTCAGCACAGGTGGCTCAATCAGAGGCTCAATCTTTGACTGAGCCACCTCTGCTGAAAATCGAACTTTTTCCGGGGGCTTGAGGACTGGAGTTGAGCCCCTGTGGTCTAGAGCAGAGGTGCGCATTTTTGCTGTGCCTCCCCTGTGTGCCGGTCCAGGCGCTCACGCGCCCCCTCTCCAGTGACCCGGAGTCAAGGGTCACGTGACGTCACGTGGCCCCGCAGCGTCATTTGACACCCATTACCATGACGACATGTCACATGACCCTGCGGCGTCATTTGACGCCACGTTGTCATGGCGACCAGAAGCCGGCTGAATCCCTCTGGAACCGCCGTGCCCCCCCCCCCCCCCCAGAAAAATCCCACGCTCCCCCAGGGGGGCGTGCCCCCCATTTTGCGCTTCCCTGGTCTAGGGGACACAATTCACTATGGGTAAAGATCTTTATAGTCCAAAATAGTCCAAAATGACCAATTGAAATCTATGAGGATTCTTGGCCAACATTTTTGGGCAATGACAACCACTTCAGACTATGTACTATTTACCCCTGGAACTTATTCTATACTAATATTATTATAGTTTATTTATATATCTATATATCTATATATATAGCGCCAACATATTCTGAGGCATGGTGCAATGGTGGAACAGAATATCAATTAATGTTCATAGACAGATAACAATTAGTTGCTTCCCCTCATACAGAGGTAAAAGGAAGGGTTCACAGTGTAGTGTTAGGACCTGCATTATTGGATATACCTTGACGTTTGGTATGCAGGCTTACGACGCTTTGGCCAAAGGGTTTAACTAAATAACCTAGTAATTACTATTATTATTATTGAAGTATTTAAACTTTATACTTATTACCATATATGTTTTGTCAATTTGATGTAGCATTGGGCTCCCCTGTCTTGTGTTGTATACATTTGCCACGCTCAGTAGCACTCATTTTGACATAAATATATATTCATGATGTGGTGGGTGTAGGAGTTTGAGCTACCTGGGAATGTGTGTGACATAGACAGAATGACTCAACAAATAAGGACAAGCAAGGGCAAACTGGTACAAAAAGGTAACGAGGACTCTGATCCCGAGAGCTTACACTTCTATATCCGGCTGATCCGGCCCTTTTCGGCAAATTCTCTACTAACACTTATTGGGTCATTTCGCCTGATCGACCGTTTCAGCGGATGTAGAGTAAGCCCTTCTGTATCACATGGCTGGAGAAGGAGCGGCTCCTGGAGCAATGACACTGACTTTGAATCTGGGGAGTCTGGTTCAATTCCCGGTGTCGGCTCCTTGTGACCTTGGGCAGGTCACTGTATTTCCTGTGCCTCAGGCACCAGAAACATAGAGTGTAAGCTCACCTGGGCAGGGACCGTGTGTGTAACATTCCTACGTGCGGCATACCGCGCGCTGTACTGTAATTGTGACGCGCTTTGTGTCCATTGGGAGAAATGCACTACAGTATATGAAATAAAGTTAGTATAATCTTTGAAGGAATCAATTCCTATTGCTCTCACTGGGGCTTTTCTGTTAGAGGGGCTGATGTCCTTTAAGAATTAGGAAGTCCACAAATGCAAAACCCACATGCTAAAATCGGTACATTACATGAATAATTGATCAAATATTTTGATTGGAACGCCCCCCCCCCAACCCTCGACCCTATTGGTACTAGCTGTGCGACTGGACCAAACTCCATGCTAACACCCCTCTAACATCCACACCCCTAAACCTCAATAGATGCAGCTGTGTGGCTCGACCAGACTCCATCTGAGGCATCCTCCCTCCAACACCGAGCAACATTGCCCCTTATTCCCCCTAGATTGTAAGCTCCCGGGATCAGGGCCATCACAACTTCTTTGTATCCGTTTGTTCTTGCTGGTGTTTATTTGTATATAACTGTTTATGTAATTGATATCACCCTGTATTCCTCATTGTACCGCGCTGCGGAATATGCTGGTGCTTTACAAATAAAAGATAATAATAACAGAGACAAATCTCCTTTTTCAGTAGCGACTGATTGAGCCTCCTGTGCTGAAGCAGGGACTGACTGAGCCACCTGTGCTGAAGCAGGGACTGATTGAGCCACCTGTGCTGATGCTGGGATATCCTGAAAACCTGGCCTGTTGGAGGGAGAGGGGGTGGCTTGAGGACTGGAGTTGAGCACCCCTGGAATAACAGATGCAAATTCTAATGGATTTCAACTTAATTTTGAAGCCAAACAGCATACAGGAAGCTGCATACAAAGCTCTTCTCTATCTTCTTCGCTGTACTGTATGTGTGTTCAGCAGGATCTGCACTTGTTGTCCAATAACAAGCAAAGCATGCAGCAATGTCGGCTTGCTTAGAGAAAGCCAGGGCGCTGTATATTTCAGCATTGCTTATGGACCCGAATCAGATAATAATAGAGCCCACATCTCCCCTGTTAAAGGGAGAATCCCCCCTCGTAGGACCAAATAACTAATTCCAGCATCCTGATTAAGGGAACTCATCTGGGAACCGGATACCTATTTTTTACCCAAATGTGACATCTATAAGTATTTTTTATGTATTGTAATATAGACTTGGGAGGGGTTTGATTTCCTCTGGCTGCTCCCTTTTGTGTGATGTCACTGTGTGATGTCACTGTGTGATTAGCGAGTGCTTGTGCAGCCAGAGTCCCACCTCCCCTTATCTGTACTGGTCCTCTGATAAAGATGGGGGGGGGGGGGGGGAGAAGAAATTATTGTGCGACGGGCAGGGTCACGAGAGGGGTTCAGCCAATGAGGGCGAACCGCTCACGTGATGTCATGGGCACGCCTCCCCATCGCTGTGGATCACAAACCACAGATCACTTGGCCAACAGGAGCGCGTGACGCCACACGCTCCGGCGCAAGTGCCCACTATATCTGAGGCCTTATACTTGGGCTTACTCAAGAAGTTGGTGCTTGCAAGAAAAATAAATGGCTATGTTTCTTTCTCAACATTATACTGTATACACACACACACACACACACACACACACACACACACACACACACACACACACACACACACTAGATTTGGACTGCATAGCTGGGAATATACATAATAGAATTATTACAATACTAGCAATTGTATATTTGGTTACCCATAAAATGCCCAGTTTGAGGCAAACAAGTGGTAGGCACTTGGAGATAAGGGTTCGGGCTGCAGATGGACACATTTTCAGCCAACTGTCAACTTCGCCACGAAAAAGCATTTTTTTCTAATTTTATAATATTCCCGAAGTCATTAGAGGTTTGGAAAAAGCACCAGTAGTTTCTTTTAAAATGGAAATACTCAAAAATTTGCAGGAGTTGGCAAGTTCGCACCAAGAACTTTCACTTGTAGAAGAATGTGCAATTACAGGCAAAATTTTGGGGGGAAAATGTGCCCCCCTTTGCGATTGTTTCTCACAAAATGTGCCCATTTCTAGTTCAGATACTGGTACCTCTCAGATACAGCAGAGAAGAAGAGGAGGAACCGCAGTCTGCCAGACACCTGCCTTTAGATTTTAGGTACCAGAACTCTGCTAAGTACTCGGATCAGGTAAAGAGAGAGTTTGACATTGAGACCTGTAAAATGGACTATACAAATGGTACAAAGTATGACCCGACGGAAACAGAAGAAAACAAGGAACTCTTCCAAGCATATTATTATTATTATCATCATCATCATCATTATTATCTTTTACTTGTATGGCCCCAATATATTCCACAGCGTAGTACAATGTATGACAAGAGTGTATATATATATATATATATATAATAAATAATATAACTTGTGAGCACATTCACATGTCTCAGACAGGTCTGCAACGCTGCTTTTCTCCATTACCTCTTAGCATACAGTGCTTCCACTTCAGCTAGGGATTCTGGGAAATGACATGCAAATGAGCACAGTGTCACCTTTTGCTTCTATCCATTTTAACACAGACCCCTATAAGCGTATGCCTGCTGTATGACACAGCTTTACAGCACAGCCTGGGTAAAAGAAGTGCAGAGCCAGTAACCCTACTGACAGACAGCTATTTCGACCTTTTGGGTCTCTTCAGTGTGAGGCTGGTTATACTGGCGTTGCAATGTGAAGACACATGCACGTATTTATATGTAGATGTTAAGACAAAGAGCCAATAGGAAGAAGAATGTCCCTGCCCTATAGAGCTTACAATCCAGAAGTAATGCATTCGCCAGTAAAATATTTCCCAAAAGAACAAAAATGACCAACCCCCAAAAACCTAAACGAATACAAGAACACATGCTTGAAAGCCCCTCTGGAGGTGAAGTGGTTAACTCCCGAAAGCTGACATAAGAGAGAGTGCAGTATCGTTCCTGCTTTTGGAGAGCTTAGGTAATTGAAATATTGGGTTGTATAAATACATGCAAATAATGACATTAACATTTTGTTTTCTGCCTTTTCTCCGAGAAACACTGGCAGGACCAACGCTGATGATCAATTGTTATTTAGATTTTAATGGGGCATAAGCTTCAGTTTGCAATGCTAAATAGAGTCTCGCGCATCTATTTAGGAGGGTAATGGAATGTAAATCTAAGATGAATAGAAGGCACATTGATTTTTTTATGCCAGAAATGAAAGACTTTAGTCTTTTTTCCCCACTCAAGGTGCGGCTGCTCTCTGCCAGTAGTAATTAAGCTCTAATGTTTTAAGAGACTAGAAATTATTTGGTCTCTGCATGGAGTAACTATATTGAATCGAGGGCTAAATACATATTTAATAGTCTCATCCAGTGAATTAATAGAATGCAGAAATCCTTATCCTAATGCAAGTGCACTTTTCATTTGTGAAGAACTAAACCCCCCCTCCATATTCTCTCAACTGTGTTTGTTTCGATCTCCTTGAGGTAATAAGGTAAATCAAGGGGGGGTTTGATTACCATTGCTTTGCATAGCCAGTAGGGATTAGATCAGGGGTACTCAATTCCAGTCCTAAGGACCCCCCCTCCCCCGCCAACAGGTCAGGTTTTAAGGACATCCCAGCTTCAGCACAGGTATCTCAATCAGTGGCTTACTGAGCCACTGATTGAGCCACCTGTGCTGAAGCAGGGAAAAATTGAGTCACCTGCTGAAGTGACTGATGGAGCCACCTGTGCTGAAGCAGGGACAGATTGAGTCACCTGCTGAAGAAGTGACTGATTGAGCCACCTGTGCTGAAGCGGGGATATCCTTAAAACCTGACATGTTGTGGGGGTCTTGAGGATTGGAGTTGAGCCCCCCTGGATTAGATGACAAATTGTTCACAGAAAGCCTGCAATGTCCCATTGCCCTTACTACAATATCAGAACCGGTGTTCCACTTCACAATGTTACTTAGGTGCTGCTCCGTCTTTGCAGAAGCAAACTGCCCAACAAAATGTATTGGAGCGCCGTGGTTCCACCTGCATAAAAAGGGTCAACCCCCCCCCCTCCCTCCCCTGTTTTTAGCATTCAACAGGAGGATACTTCAAATAGCAGTAATTCTCCATGAATATTTGGAGCGCTGTGATTAGAGGCACCAAGCTGGGGTCAGACGCTGTAAAACTCATTGGGAGTAAATCATTATTTCCGCGTTTCTGTCCTGATAGAACAGGCAGAGTAGTTTTAAGGACGCTTTCATTCAGTGTCAAATTAGCCAAACCGCTCCATATATACAGGGGGCTTCTCCCATTTACATTAGGCTTGTTCTGGGTGTTTTAGCTGGATACACATTGTTCTATAAATGAAACAGATTTGGCCTACAGAGATACTATTTATTCAAACGGTGCTATGCCCCGGGGCAGTGCTGGGAGATATTCAGAAAAGTTGCCAGGTTCTTACTCATGCCGATGCCTCTCTCTGCCCTCGACCCGTAGGATAAAGGAAGCAATCGCAGTGAATAAAGTTTAATCAGCTGAAGAGTCAGATGAATATAAATCGACGTGCTGAGCCTTCCTATTAACATCTTATTAATGGTTTCTGATCTACGGGAAATTTATAGTTGGGAAGAGTTGCGGCGACTCAAACTCACGCGGACCACGAGTATCCGGGCACGGACCCCTACTAAAAGATATCTGATGGTTAAGGTTTATTGAGCAAAAAAAAAAAAAATGGAGACCAATTATATCATTGGTGGGCAACTACAGCCCTCAAGGGCTACAGATTGGGCCAACTGTGCTGAATCAGGGATATGTTGGAAACTTGTCCTGTTGGCGCCCCTGGAGGACTGGAGTTGCTCTCCCCTGAATTATATGGCAAGTAGTCTTAGGCTGCGTCCATAGATGGACCAGCCGTGCTGAGGCGTGCGGACGCTCCGCGCTGAGCCCCTGCATCCTCAATGAGGATGCCTTGAGGGGGGGCTCACGCGAGCGTCCGCAGGCGTGCTCAGGCTTTGGAGTTTTCAGCCGAGCGCCAAGCTGTTTTTCAGCGCGCTGTCGGCTGAAAACCTCCAATCACTGCACAGCAGCGTCAACGTCACGGCGCCGTGACATTGCCGTCAGTGCGTCGCGGGCGATTGGCCCAGCGACGTCACTGCCCCGCCTCCAACCACCTCCCCCCGGCTCCCTTCGCGCACGCTGGCTCGCCTGCAAGTCCGGGCAATCGCGCTGACTGAAGCAGACGAGCCTCAGCGTTAGCGCGCCTCCGCTCTCCCCACACCTCTATGGCCCGGGCCTTATAGATCACATATGGGCTTATGCAATGGGGAATTATGACCGACGGTCGGTCGCTTGGGAGGTTATAGAATAAGCACATTAGGCCCAGATGCATTAAGCGCAGTTAAGTCAGGGCAAATAACATGCTATTCCTGAAAACAACAACAGGGGGGGAGGTTTCCCTGAGTTGAATGCATATCTACAAAGAGAATTATATGAATAAAACACTGCTGCTGCATATCTCATTAGCATGGACTAGGGGGGGCTCAACTTCAGTCCTCAAGCAAACTCCCCCCCCCCCCCACCCTGCTTCAGCGCAGGTGGCTCAATCGGTCTCTGCTTCAGCACAAGTGGCGCAATCAGAGGCTCAGTCTTCGGCGGAGCCTCTGATTGAGCCACCCTTGCTGAAGCTGGGTTATCCTGAAAACCTGACCTGCTGGTGGGAGGCTTGAGGACGGGAGTCGAGCCCCCCCCTTGTAAAGCCTTTACGGTACAAAACTGAATACAAAGCGCTGTTAAGTGGAACGCCTCTTTTGCATCTCATTAGCACTAGCGGCCGTTACAAAGGTAACACTACGCTACTTGGAGGCGTCAAACTGCCTTAACGTCAGGTTATTCCCCTCAATAGATAAGCGTTGCTATTAACGTAATGTTAATTTAGGTGAGCGTCACGTGAATTCGCTTTTACAGACCTTAATGTAGCTGGGCCGCACTGAGTTATGGATTAGTTCCATTTTCACTAAACAGTGCTACGCCATAAGTCCCCCCTTCCCCTGGCCCCCTTCCCCTTCTTCCTGTTCCCCCCTTCTCCCCTTCCTGTTCCCCCCTTCCCCCCAGCCCCCTACCCCCTTTCCCGATGACAGAAGGTACCCTACGGCTCCTTCAGTTAACTTTTTTTTAACCTTTTCGCTGCCAATGTGTTGCTGGCCCCACTGACAGTGGAGGGCTTTAGGCGTTAATAGGCTAAAGCCCCCTCCTGTAAACAAAACATGCTAATATACAGTACAGGCATACCCCGCTTTAAGTACACTCACTTTAAGTACACTCGCGAGTAAGTACATATCGCCCAATAGGCAAACAGCAGCTCACGCATGCGCCATTCAGCACGTCCTGAACAGCAATACCGGCTCCCTACCTGTACCGAAGCTGTGCGCAAGCAGGGAGACTATAGAGCCTGTTACAAATGCGTTATTTACAGCAGTTATGCACGTATATAACGATTGCAGTACAGTACATGCATCGATAAGTGGGAAAAGGTAGTGCTTCACTTTAAGTACATTTTCGCTTTACATACATGCTCCGGTCCCATTGCGTACGTTAATGCGGGGTATGCCTGTATATGGGTCAGAGGGTTAAATGCAGCGTCCGTTACCCAAGACCTCAATCTCTGCTAATTCTACCCCGAGTTCCCATAAACGGCAAGACAGCCTGTGTCACGGAGGATAGATTTGCTTGATTAGAATTCAGATTGTATTATTTGCATTATTGAACTATGTGGCAACATTATTTTGACAGCTTCACAGAGGCTGGAACCTCTTCTCATCACCCCCTCACCTTTTGATCTTTGAACTCCTGCTGCAATTATCTTGGCTTGGGGTTTATTGATGATCTGATTTGGTCTGTGACGAGATGAACTCCGGTACAAATACGTCTTTTGTGTCTTGGTTGGAGGCCTCCGCTAAATCCTTTATTATATCTGGTATATCTATTTAAAATGAACTTATTACATTTGGAGTTAGCACTCAAGGGCTGTAAGCAATTTAATGAGGAATGTGCTACAAGCTGGAAAATAAAACAGCAAACTGAAGCACTTTTAATAATAAACAGCATTCTGTTTCCTTCCCAAATCTTATGGACCAGGAGCAACTCCAAGGGCCACAAACAGGACAGGTTTTAAGGAAATCCTTGCTTCAGCAGAGGTAGCTCAATCAGTGGTGTAGTCAACGACTGCACTACCTGTGCTGAAGCAGGGGGTCTCCCTAATACCTGACGGTGGCCCTTGAGGACTGGATTTGGCCACCTCCTGTTATAGAAGAAACATTTAATAACAGGTTTTCTTTGCATTACTACGACAGCACATGGCTGTCATTTCAACATCACAGCAGTGCACATGGAATGGTCAAGAATGGTCATGCATCTCAATTAACCAGCAGTGTCAGGGACTGGGGGCGCATTAATAATAATAATTATTTCCTCTTATTTTTTGCGCCCTGTTATTTTTATTTTGCGTCGCAGCCCCGATAGCTATGCCACTGTTTTATTTTATTATTTATTTATCTTATTTATTTATTTAATACAACTGGGGCGCAGATTTTAAGTTTCGCCAAGAGCGCCTGAAGCCCTGGCGCCGGCCCTGAGCAGAGTGCGGCAGTGATCACTGCACGAAGGATGCTCGTTACATGGCAACATCAATAAAATACGTGTCCCGAGCAGGACGGTGGTTTATATCAGAGTCTGCCCTCTTTATTGTTGAAAGATGCGGGGAGCTCAGGAACCGTAGAATAAAAAAATATAAAAATATATAGTGCAATAACGTAGATATAAGTGTACTATATAATGAGATATAACACCATATAGGTGTATACTCATATGGTGTGATGTTCAATATAGCATTTGAGTATACACCTATAAGGTGTTATATCTCATTATATAGTACACTTATATCTATGTTATTGCACTATATTTTTTTTTTTATATATTTTTTATTCTACGGTTCCTGAGGTCCCCGCATCTTTCAACAAACTTGCAGCCAGAATCCAATAGGAGGGTTCATCGTGGGTGGAAGCTGAAGAGGCACCGACTATTATTATTTAAGTGGTTTATTTTTTTCTTTGATATCACTAGAAGATCACTTTTTATATCTTTTATATAACTTTTGTATTGATTCACTTGATATTTTTTGCACTAAGCGCGCCGGGTGATTCTATTTACACTATCTGCCCTCTTTATATAATAAACGGTTTGCACTGTGGCCTGTAATTAATAAGTTATGAGGCGTCTTCCCACCCATTGGGAAGATTTAGACTTAAAACAGAAACAGTCTGAGGAACCACTCTTCTTGGTTTTTGAGATACAGGTGCCAGTGTTATATCTTTCCTACTGGGAAATCAAAATGGCCACCAAACAGCCGGCCAATAGGAAGTCGCAGATGATGATGATGATGTGATTTTCCTGTGGGACAATAGCGGATGCCATGTTTAAACAACCGGTACCTAAAACTGTAAGCATCGTGTGAACAGAGGGGTTCCCGGAGCTCGAAAAAGTGCGGTTCAAATATTATATTAAAAAAAAACTAAAAATCTATTTTATTTTTGGCCAAAATCACTGCTTTAAGATGCGTTCATTTAAATGGGGCTTAAGTGTTCCTAAGCAAGGGGAAAACCAGTTTCACGGCATACTCGGTAAGGGCCAACATATTTGGTAGTCCCATTCAAATTGCTGTTTTTTTATAGAATGCTATGGATTAGAACCATTTAGTGAATCTGGCCCTACCATTTTATTAGCAATAAGAAGATATAAGTTGGGACAAGTCGCCCCTGGCAAATCTTTCCTGGAAAAAAACAACACGAAAATCTAATTTCACATATTTGACAGTTCATTCACGAAGCGTGTGGTAATTAAGCTTGATTAGCAAACAGTGTGGATAGAAACATCTCTTCCGAATCTCACTTCTGGAATAATAGTGGCTCAGCGTGGAAGGCGATTTTTAAGGTTATGGACAGTGCGAGAATCTGGCGGCAAGTTCTAAAGAATTATTTGACATTGCAAAATGCCAGATTTCAGTTTATAAAAAAAAAGGGGGTAATAATTATGTCACGTGCAAGTGGTACATATTGTAACGCAACATGAAAAAGCGACAGAAATAATGCATTCCTCCTAAAGACTCAAACAGTTACAAAGCTTATTGTAATTACAAGCAACCGTTAACACCTTCACTGCCAGAGGGGCAATGCAGAGCAATGGCTAACTGTCGCCTGTGAGCTGCCACATATATTATTGGTGCCAACTCCAAATAAATAAAACCCATCGGAAGCGTCCATTGAAAAAAAAAATGTGTCTTTGTTTGATTAATCCTGTGCTGTTTTCTGCAATAGTGCCGCACATGCCGGGATCGCTTACAGCGGGGCTGCTCAGCTCCAGTCCCTCCCCCCCCCCCAACAGGTCAGGTTTTAAGGATATCCCAGCTTCAGCACAGGTGGCTCAATCAGTGGCTCAGTTGAAGACTGAGCCACCTGTGCTGAAGCAGGGTCTGAATGAGCCCCCTGTGCTAAAGCAGGGACTGATTGAGCCACCTGTGCTGAAGCTGGGACTGGTTGAGCCATCTGTGCTGCAGCTGGCACTGGTTGTGCTACCTGTGCTGAAGCTGGGATATCCGGAAAACCTGACCTGTTCGGTGTCTTGAGCCCCCCTGACTTCCAGCTTCCTCCTTCTCCGGAGCATATGTAACGGGTATTCCCCCCGGGTATTCCCCCCCCCACCCAATCGCATATATGGCATATGGAAGGGGGACCTATATGTTACCAGGTGTGGTGCAGTATACCTGTCAGGCTCACAGGAGGTCTGAGCCTCGCCAGTGAGAGCCTGGGGTGAATCTCTGGAACGTTTCTTGGTTTCAGCGCCTCCACCTGTGTAGGGTTCTAGGGATGTAGAAAGTTACCTACACAGGACCCGCATATACAACAACCACATACTCAGGGATGTATATAACCAGTTTATATATATGCAGACAATAACACACTTATAACATTCCCCGGCGGGAGTAACTCCACAGTCACCGTGTATCCCCCACACTGTCCACAGCCCAACCCCCTTGTCCTGTGGTCAGCGCTGCCACTATGTGTGATGATAATATGTTAGGATACGTTGGTGCACATATGAAGATACCTGCCGAGCGCTCCTGCACTCGGGCCTGCAAGCACTTCAAAAAGGATCTGCCGCTGGGTGATTCCGTCTGATCCTGTGGAACCTTGCACGGGGTCCGCCAGGGGCGATCCCACCCTGGAGATAGTCTCTATCTCTTTCTCTGGGGCTACAGACTTGAGCCCAAGTCTCTTCACGGGGAGCGCAGCGTCCGCTGTGTCCCTATCTAACACTAGTACTACTGTGACAGGGTCCCTAACCTAGGGCCTGTCGCTGTAGCACCACAAGCTGGGGAGTGAGAACCTATCTGGGATCTAGGGGGTTACTGGCCTAATCCGTTCCCCTAGCTCTTCCCGGTCCTGACTGCTAACTAATACTCCCAGCACCTGCAGCAACCCACTGTACTAACTGTACCTGCAGCAACGCACTGCAACCAACGCACTGCAACCTGCTTGGTACCTGCAGCAAACGGCTGCACACACACTATGCCTTCTTGTCAGCACTCACAGTACTGACAGCCGTGACACTGACAAGGCTGCACCTCACATGCACCTACGGGCAGGGTCCCTAACGCAAGGGGCCTTCCCTATGAACTTACCCACTAACCTAGTGGGGCCTACCTGGGGCCTGGGGTTTCTCTGGCCTAGTACAGCAGAGCCCTGCTCTGTGTACACTACCTTCCCCAATCTCTTCCTGGATCCAACTGACAAAAACCCTGTCTGCACACAACATTGTTGCAACTCTGCAGCATGAGAAGCTGCCAGCTCTATTGGCTTCAATGCTGCCTGTGACCAGGGTGAAAGTGCAGTCCCCAGAGGCTGCTGGGAATTGTAGTCCTTGGCACAGCTCTTTCCTATGGGGACCACGTGCGCGATCTATACTGCGCATGTGCGACGCTGTAATGGCCGCCGCTACGCTTAACTGCGCCTGCGCAACCTCCCAGAGCTCCGGCACACTGGCGATGGCCACCGCTACCCTGGCCAACCTCTGCGCATTGTGCGAACCTCGCGCCGCAACCAATATGGCGGTGCCTGCCGGGAGAAGTCGCAGTCCCCTTCCCCCACTGCCACAGGGGCAAGGCAGGGGGCAGCAAAGGAAGATCAGGGGAACCGTGGGTGACCCCCTTACACATATTTAAACAATACCACCCGACGAATCTTTTAGAGCCGTCATCCCAAAACCGCGACGGCCATTCTTCTCCGCGGTAATGAGGCATGTTGCCATGGTTACTGGTCGCGATATACACATTACTGCAGGCCCCTGTTAGGCATTGCATTGGTTGAGGTTCCATTAAAAAGCATTAATACTTCAGGTTACCATGTGAATCGATTTAAATAAGTGGAGAATACTTCATGGAGCTCATTTACAAAAGTAAAAATGATCATAAAAAGTATGGGTATGTAGTAATAAAAGTACCATATCGGCCTGCATATAGTGCTACGTTTTCCTCCTAAAAATGTCCTTCCGAAAACCGTACTATATTCGGGGCAATGCGGTAGTGATACTCTGTATTCTCTCACAATACAATGATTGCATATTTTTGAAACAATAATAACAGCCTTCCCTGCATCTGCTACAGTGAGTATACAATATGGAAGTCTTTCCTCTCCACATTTTCCATATGAGGAGACCACAAAACCCACGTAAACAAGTTACATTCTAAACACACAAGCAGGCGATGGAAAATGGCATTATTTGACTGTTTGTTGCCTACGACTGCTAACCTACCGTGTCACCTAAAACCATGGGTGGCAAACTCCAGTCCCCAATGGCCACCAACAGGTCAAGGTTTTAAGCATATCCCTGCTTCAGCACAGGTGGCCCAGTCGTTGGTTGACAACCATTTGGTTTGCAATGGTTGGTGTCCCTTTGTTACATTGCATGGCTTTCCATGCACCTCTGCCTGCGGAAGCGTTACTTTATTCCATCTGTATTTCAGAGCTGAGTAGAAAATACACTGTACAGTAGTTGAAAGACAATGGAAACGGTGTTCAAGAGAAAGGGAACTACATTTTCAAATGGGACCAAAACCACACCTTTTGAGTACCCGTTTCTGCTTTAGAGTAGCAGGACCCCCTAGGTTATTTTTTTTTTTTTTTTACATGGGTGAGAAGCTGGGGGTCTCCAGAGATGAACATCGTTTATTTTCACTCTTAGCACCCGCAGGTTCCCAAGATACATACCTGGAAAGCTACCAATGCTACCATCCTCTCCAGGGTAAACAAAATGGCGGGTTTACATACCATGTTACGCTGGCCAATAGGAAGTGGAGATTCCCTCTGTCGCCGGCTCCTTATTGGCCCGCGTCACACCGGGATTTAATAACCAGCAAGTAACCGGCGGCACCCATTCCTGGTATGTATCTCGGGAGCCACGAGGTGAAATCAAGGAGACCCAGCTCCTCGGACCCCCTGCTTACCAGCTGTGCAACTAAAAAAAAAAGGGGGAAGCAAGGCTTTAATATATATATTTGCCTACAATCCCTGGAGTGTCTGTATTGATCTTTGCTGTTTCAGCTAATTTATAGCACCCTGTACAACTCAACCAGGGGTTGGCAAGCACAGACACTTTCTACTTTGAGTGCCTTTCAACTGCAGAGCTTGGCTAAGTCACTGAGGTGTGCAGTGAACTGGAAGGATAAGCAGCATTCTAAAAGAGAAGCCCCACTTCCCTAACAGCTTA
Organism: Ascaphus truei; assembly: GCF_040206685.1. Classification (NCBI taxonomy): domain Eukaryota; kingdom Metazoa; phylum Chordata; class Amphibia; order Anura; family Ascaphidae; genus Ascaphus; species Ascaphus truei. The sequence continues at coordinate 16,913,668 of NC_134495.1, read as the reverse complement.
GAAAACAAGCTTCTTTACTTACCGAGTCAGCACAAAGGCTGTCAGTTTCATTAGCGGTGGTGGGAAATGGCTGATAACAATGTCCGTGCGATAAAAAAAAAAAAAAATCTTTAAAAATTCCTCTGGATCATCTGTCAGACAACCAGGCATTAATGTTTAAAAGGAACTCTGGGGGTTGGAACGGAGTGCAATAATGGAAACATTTAAGCATTTGGGTCACGTAAAGTTAGCCTGTGCAAATGTCCTTCACAAAAACCAAAACATATAAACACAAATTAACCCTCCCACTATTAGTACTTTAGATTCTATTCAGGTATTTGTAAGCCTAATATTTAGTTTAGACGCCGAGTAGACAAATGGTCATTTATGTTGTGTGTCAGGAAGAGGGAATTTATTAGACGGGTTACGTTTAGAAATTTATAAGGTGATCCCATGACTCATCCCCAAAACGGACGTACTTGAGGTGCCATCGATGCGACTGCACCGGGCCCTTCACTCTTCCCTGGGAACCCATCGGTGGAGCGGATCTGGCGGCGGAGGGTGGCCACCCAGATGGCGATCACGGACTTCCATGTCAGGACCGCCCAGCACTGGAGGGTGGGCTCCCTCCGGTGCGACCGCCACCGCCCCATAGGTGGGGCTCCGGAGTGTAAGAGGCCCCGGCACTCATAGTTTGCACCGGGACCCGCGATTTTCCATGCCAGGCCTGATCAAAACATACTGGAACTGTGCCTAAATGCAATTATTTTTTTAAATATTAGATGCTGGAGACACCATTTTTATATATACAAAGATCCAAAAGCCAGAAATATTTCTTAGTGTAATCCCAACTTCTTTAATCCTCTTGCTCTCAGGGGGTTTGATCCAAACGCATTGCTCTGCCAGTCAAGGGGTCAAGAAATAAGTGGAATGCCGGGAAAGGAGTGGTATTAATATTTAGTACCATATTTAGTAAATGGTACCAAGCCATAAAGACAACGTGTGGCCCATTCAAGGGAATAGGCTGCAAGGCCCATCTAACGGCATCGCCAGCGGTCTTAGCACACCTTAGTAAATATGGTCCGTAAAATTGAGTGATAGCAACTTTAGGAACATGTCGGTGAATAGGCGAAATACACAAAAAAATGGATGTGGCTTTCAAAGTAGGAACCAACCAAGTGAAAGGAGAACGAATGAATGGAAAGAATGCAGCTTGTCTGTGTAATGTGCTGATTACGCGAGCCCATCAACGTCAGCAGGCTTAATTGTGGAGAGAACAGGAACAAAACCTAACCCGTCTGAATAATGTTCAGGTCTATCTCAACTCCGTGTCTCTGTACAATACGTAGTTGACATCTTGCGTGGGCTGAAATAAATGAATTATCCTTCCGTGTTCTTCTGGTATGCAGGAGCAGTAGGAAGGGCACGCGGAGGCCCATTAGATGAAACGAGCAGTGTTCTGACTGCTTATGGTTACAGTAAACAAAGTACTTAATTTTTCTACAAGCTGAGTAGGGTTTTTTGGGGGGAGGGTAGGGGGTGGGGGAAGGGTTCTCTCCACTTTTGGGTTGCCCCTTTTGGGTTGCTAGGCATAGATAGCTACATGACGCATTTAGACTGCGCCCGTAGCCCCCTATGTCACCATAGACTCGATCGGGTTGCCATGCGCGGTTGCGCATGTGCGGCCTTTAAGTGCGCTATTGGTAGATGAGTAAGAAATACGGCGATTTTGTGCATACCCTCCTGGGCTGTCAGGCACGTTTGTGGACGGCTATGTGACACACCAGTAGTCATGCTTGCACAGTTGATGTAAACATGGGCCAGCAGTGATGACAGGTACCGCATTAGGTGAGCTGATTGGTTTATCCTAGTATCAGTGCTGTGTATTGGTTTATCTGCTGTGGGCTGTACCTGGGAATGTGATTTGTGCATTTCTAATTAGATTCAGGTGTTTTCTCACATGGGGACGTGGGTATATATGGGTGTTCGGATCAGTCAATTGTGCACTGCCCTGAGGAAGGTCCCTCAACGAGGACAGAAACGTTGGCTGCCTGGTGTTCTTAATACACTTTCTTTTCTACATCTGCGGTGTGCTGTCTCAATTTGTTATCAGGATCCCCCTGGTTTCTACACGCTTATTTCTACGCTATGGGACAAGCATCTGCCTTCTACATAAACGTGAGTGCTAGCTGCCAAACCAATGACTATATATATATATATATATATATATATATATATATATATATATATATATATATATATATATATAATCTCAGATGTCCAGGGCACTCATAATATCACTGAAGAACATACTTAACTAGCGGCCGGGTGCATGCAGCGGGGCCGGGACCACCATCCATCTCCAGAAAATGTATAACAGGACAAAAGTCTGCAGCGCTGACTGGGATATGATATTAAGAAAGTATAAATGTATTACATCAAACAGGACGGGCTCCCTGAGAGGAGCTTGAGAAAGAACCGGGATGTCTGAAACATCTCTGTTCTATTTGATGTAATAAATGTATACTTCTTAATATCATTCCATCATTCCCCAGTGAGGGCTGCAGACTCCTGTCCTGTTGTGTGTGTGCATGCACACACACACACACACACACACACACACACACACACACACACACACACACACACACACACACACACACAACACACAACACACAACACACAACACACAACACACAACACACACACCACACCTGTCCGGAGTAATAGCAGCATGGTTTCTAGTTTTATCTCCCTTTAAAACACATGGCACAATGAATATCTAATCCCATTATTTGCTATGCAAGTAACTGGGGCTCTGCTGATGCTAAAAAGAAGTGAGAGAGACTTCCAGAGAGTGACACTCACTCCAGATGAGTAGCACTTGACAGGCTGGGGTTAACACATGCACTTGACCCCTTAAATAATGAAGTGCAATGATTTCCTCCTTGCAGCTCATTTTTTTCTCGCCGCGCCGCAGTACGAATGCTAATTTAAGCGGAGCAGAAGGTGAAGCTGCTGCCAGGCTCCAGCTCCAGGCTCCAGCCATCGCCGGGTGCACAATATTGGAATCTACAGATATCAGTTGATGAAAAGCCAACCAACGCTACTTAAAAGTGTCAGTTTGCCTGCTCCAATATCCTCGCACAAGCAGGCCGCCATAATTGCTTTTATAAATATTGACTACACAGGGACATTTTACTTTTATTATCCCCGAGAGGGAATACACCAGAGCATCTAAATGTCTTATTTGTGTCCGCTTTATTAAACTATGAATAAAACAATATTACATTCCTCCCTGTTTCATAACTGCTGCTACCTACCTACCTGTGCTCAGAGGCTCGGGGGGGGGGGGGGAATCCTCACTGCTAAACCTCTAGGGATGCGACAGTACACGCCTCCAACTTCCATAGATGTGAGGGTGGCACCATAAAGATCCAAGCCAGAGGTGGGCAACTTATTTTTCAATGTAGCCACAGGTGTGGCAAATGAGAAGTGAAAATCGCCACACTGTGTAAGAATTGAGAAATTAGGTTGCTTAATCGAACATTTAAAACAACACGCACTGTTCGTCTGCTTCACTCACCTCAGCACTGTCACCTGCTGCTGCTTCCCTCACCTCAGCACGATCACCTGATGCTGCTGCTTCCCTCAGAAGTGTATGTACAGAGCTCCTAGGCATTGTGGAATCAGGTTGTATTCTTCTTTTCATTTGTGTTATTTTGGAGTGAAACTGTGGGGGATTGTGTGTTTTGTAGAGGTTTTAAAGGTTGTTTTTGGGGTTTAAAAACTGTTTTTTGTTTTTCACCCAGGGACTGCAGTATTTTTCAACCCAGCACAAGCTGCACTTTGGCTGGCTGGTACTGTAGCTTTCAACCCCTCTCCCCTCCCACACCCCTGGTTGTTTTACTTCTATTTTCACTTTATTTCTTAAGCCTGATTCCTCTTTTCTCACCTGCAATTAGGAGCTCTGTGTCTTTTCTTCAAAGACTTGTTAAAATAGTGGTGTTGCCTATTACAACAGAGAGAGAGTAACTAATAAGGGGGGAAAGATTTAAAACTGCAGCAGGTTTTAAAAGCTGCTTTTTTCCCCTCTCCCTTTGCAGAGAGGTTAATTGGTTCTTAAAAGGACAGTTCCTCTTTGCACCTTTCTCTCTAAACACTACCTCCTCCCCTGACTAAAAGGCTTAATATTATCATGCCTAAGGGAGGTAGGAGTAGTGTGGCAACGGGGACCACACCCGGATACAGGACACCAAAAACTGTGGCCCCTAGGAGCAACACTCTTAGTCACAGCCCTAGGCCTGGTCCTTCCAGTGCCCTGGCCACGCCTCCCCCAGTGCCTGTTAGCAGCGTGGCCCCTGCGGCCCCAGTTCAAACATGGGCACAGATAACAGCTGCAGGCGTCGACCCCAGCAACAACAATGCTGGGGCCATGCTCGGTGTGAGCAGGAAGCTTGGGGTGAGATGCCCAATGTCATCTGGCCTTAACATGGAGATCTATGTAAGGGCTGTGGCAGACGTTGTGGGTCCCTCTGCTGTGGTGGCGGCCAGCAAGATGTATGGGAGGGGCATTTTCTTCCTCCGTACGCTGGCTGCCACCCACACCCTGGTGCAGAAAGGCATCAGTGTAGGGGGGATCTACATCCCTATAGAACCCATGGAGGGGTTAGGCACAAAGGTCATTCTTTCAAATGTGCCCCCCTTCATCCCAGACAGCCTCATGAGGCCACACCTGCAAACCCTGGGAGACATTAAGTCTCCTATAACAAAATTGCCTTTGGGCTGCAGGGATAGGGCGCTGAGGCATGTGCTCTCATTTAGGCGGCAGGTACAACTGCTGCTGCCGGGGAGCACAGAATCTGTGGAGGGTTCCTTTAGGGTGCCTTACGAGGGCATTCAATATACTTTTATCTATGGCACGGAGGGGGTTAGGTGTTATCTGTGCAAGGAGCTGGGGCACACTCGTAGGAGTTGCCCAAAGAGAAAAGGAATCCCACCTCAGCTCCCGCACCCGCCCCTCCCTCTGCCAAGACACCTGGTACCGCTGTGCCTACCACAGCGGGGCCCTCGAGAGCCAAGGTCCCCCCTGGGACCGTAGGAGATGTCGCTGCCCCATCTCGGGCGGTGACATCTACACCTCTCCCAAAAGAACAGAGGGAGAAGGTAAAGCCCTCGAGGGCCCAGGTCCCCCCTGGGACCGCAGAAGATGTCGCTGCCCCATCTCGGGCGGTGACATCTGCACCTCTCCCTAAAGATCAGAGAGAGAATGTAAAAGCCACCCCACAACAGTCATCCTCTGTTGTCGCTGTCCCCCCCCTAGAACAGCTTACCCCCATTGTAAGCACCATACAGGGTGCGGGGGAACAGGAGGAAGCTCCTGCTGGGGAGGCAGTGGCACCCTCTCCTGGGGAATCAATCCCCAGGAAGAGCAAATTTAAAAATAAAAACAAGAGGGCGTTTGAGGAGGTCGAGAAGGGTGAAACGGATAACGTTCACCCGCGGATGTCTCCAAAAGGGAACGCAACATCGTTTCCGCACGAGGTGGCTCCATCCGGCCCACTGGTTGAGATTAATCAGTGTGAGCCGGATCCCATAAATGAACAGCCCCCCCCCCTCGAAGATCTGGAGGGAATGCAAGAGGAGGTACCCGACGTCTCTGGGGTGGAAGGCCAAAGTGCTCAACAGTATGAGGCCTTACCCCTAGAGATAGACGTTGGGGAGCCTCCCAACGCCCCTCTGGGTTGGAGAGCATCCCCCAGAGACTTGTGTTTCGGTGAATTTACCCCACCGGACACAAAAGAGATACCTGTCTTCGGGGACCAGGGGGTCGACCGGGATCCCCTTCTGGTTGTACCACCTTCGGGTGACGCACATAGGGATAAAAGGCCCCGGTTTGCATCACCAGAGGAAGGAGATGGGTTAGGGCTGACCCCCGAGGGTGGGGGTTTGGAGGGTGTTTTGGTGAGCACTTCCGATTACATCTGGGAGTTGTCTGACCTGAACCCTCTTAGTGCGGAGTTTTGGGCAGGCACTTTATTGGGAGTGAATGCTGGGATAGACCCTCCCTTTGAGGTCCTTGCTAGTGAGTGCCCTCCCACGGTTGGTGAGTGCCCTCCCGTGGATGGTGAGGACCCTCCCGCGGATGGTGAGGGCCCTCCCGCGGATGGTGAGGGCCCTCCCGCGGGTAGTGAGAGCCCTCCCGCGGATGGTGGGGGCCCTCCCACGGATGGTGAGGGCCCTCCCGCGGTTGGTGAGTGCCCTCCCGCAGGTAATGCGAACACCCGTGGCATGCCATTCATCTGTATGGCGCTTGAGGAAACTAGTAGGGCATTGTGTGCTTCTGTGGCCCCCGAGGACTCTCGGGAGACCACTGCCTCTGCCATGTCGCCACCAGCTGCCCCTGAACATCCTGACTCAGGGATGGAGGTGGAGAGCACAGTGGACCCCCTCGTGGAAACACAGAGGAGGGGATCGAATCTAGGGCTGACAGAGGCCCCCACAGAGAAGGACGGGGGTCTTGAATTCTCCAGCCAAGAGGAGCCTGGGGAGTTGGGGCTCAGTGGGGAGTCCTCTGGCACCATGGAGTCGGTGGACTCCTCGATCCCCGTTATCCCTGCTCGGGAGCTAGATAGTTTCCTGGATGCTACCCTCTGTAGACACGGACATACGTAGGTGCAGTTGGCCCTTGAGAGGTGGAAGGATGCTTCGGTCATTCTCCACTCTCTCAGAGTATATATCAAGGCTAACCACAAGGCCAAACTTTCCGGGACTATCGAACATGTTCGGGTCCTAAAGTTTAACAAAGTGTTGCGAGAGCACGTAAGGGCTTCTCGGGGTATAGTACCCTGAGCGCCTATGGGAAGCAAGACTCTTTATTACCAATGGCTTTGAGCATCAGTACGCTAAACGTAAATGGATGTAAGGACGGGTTTCGCAGGTTCCAGGTACTCTCCTTTTTACAAAAGGGAAAGTATTCTGTGAGTTTCCTGCAGGAAACCCATACCACTCCAGAGGCTGAAGCCAGCTGGCATCTGGAGTGGCGAGGCAAGGTCTTTTTCAGCCACCTCACTTCGACATCTTGTGGGGTGGTGACCCTGTTCTCTGAATCCTTTCAACCTGAGCTGCTGTTTGCCAAAACTGTTGTTCTAGGTCGCCTGTTGCATCTCAGGGTCCGGCACGAGGACTACACGTTTAATTTCTTTAATGTGTATGCTCCTGCCACCGGACCCCTGAGAAGGCAGTTCTTCGTGAGATTGTCAGAATACCTGGAGACAGTCGTCGCGGACGAACACGTGCTGCTCGGGGGTGATTTTAACTGCACCCTCGAGGCTCTGAGGGCCCGGAATGGTCCGGAGCCACACCCGGGTTCTGCGTCGGCCTTGCGGGAGGTCATCACCCGCTACTCCTTGGTAGATGTCTGGTGAGAACAACATCCCGGGGTATCCACTAAGTTCACCTATGTTAGAGTGTTTAGAGGTGGACGGATATCCTGGTCCCGGATCGATAGGCTGTACATATCCAGCCACAGCCTGTCGCGAGCTCAGTCCAGTACCATTAGGCTAGCGCCGTTTTCGGACCACAATTGTGTGTCCGTGACGGTGGCGCTAATACCAGCAGCGCCCTCGGCCGCCTATTGGCATTTCAACAATACATTGTTGGAGGACAAGGGGTTTGCGACGTCGGTCCGAGACTTTTGGATGGCCTGGAGAGGTTGCAGGTCAGACTTTGCCACGTTAGAGCAGTGGTGGGACGTGGGCAAGGTTCATCTGTGTCTCGTTTGTCAAGAGCACACTAATGTTGCCAGCAGGCGGTGCGATGCTGAGATCGAGACCCTTAGGAAAGAGGTGCTCGATCTCGAGAGGTGGCTGTCTGTGGCAGGAGACCAATTCCTGCAGTGTGCGTACGTGGAGAGGAAGTGCGCTCTCCGGGACTTGGAAGATCGGAGAGCTCAGGGGGCGTATGTGCGATCCCGCATCCACTTCCTTCGGGAAACCGTAAACATATCACCTGCTTGCTAGCAGAGGACGGTACCCCTCTGACTGACCCGGAGAGCATCCGGGACAGGACCCGGAGGTTTTACGTAGATCTTTTCTCTCCGGAGTCCATCCAGCCGGATGCGTGCAGGGTCTTATGGGAGGGGCTTCCCACGGTCAGCGAGGGTGGAAGAGAGCGGCTTCAGTTACCTTTGACTCTGGCCGAGCTCTCTGAAGCTCTTAATCTCATGTCCCACGGAAAAGCGCCGGGGCTAGACGGGCTGACTGTGGAGTTCTTCCGTTTTTTTTGGGAGATGCTGGGACCTGATTTCACCGAGGTCCTGGCCGAAGCCCTGGAGACTGGTGAGATGCCCCTTTCATGTCGGCGGGCAATCCTGTCTCTGCTGCCGAAGAAGGGGGATCTCCGCCAGATCTCTAACTGGCGACCGGTCTCACTGCTCAGCATTGATTATAAGATCGTAGTCAAAGCGCTCTCGCTGAGGCTCAAGTCCGTGCTGGCAGAGGTGATTCACCCCAACCAGTCCTATACTGTCCCGGGCTGGAGCATTCATGACAACATTTTTCTGGTCCGGGACCTGCTACACTACGCGCAGAGGACTGGTCTGTCACTCGCCCTCCTGTCCCTAGATCAGGAGAAGGTGTTTGACAGGGTGGATCACCGTTACCTCATGCAGACCCTGCGGGCGTTTGGCTTTGGCCCACAATTTATGGGCTTTCTCCGGATGCTGTACGCCTCTGCAGAGTGTCTGGTAAAAATTAACTGGTCCCTGACGGCACCTTTTGTGTTTGGTCGGGGAGTACGTCAGGGGTGTCCCCTGTCTGGGCAACTATACGCGCTGGCCATCGAGCCCTTCCTCTGCCTACTGAGGAGGAGGCTCACCGGGCTGGTGCTGCGGGAGCCCAGCATGCGGGTAGTCCTGTCGGCTTATGCCGATGACGTGCTCCTCGTAGCCCAGGACCTAGATGATCTGGAGCGGGCACAAGCGTGCCAAGAGGTCTACACCACGGCCTCTTCTGCTCGGATCAACTGGTCCAAGTGCTCCAGCATTTTGGTGGCTCCCTTACAGGTGGACTCTTTGCCCCCTGCGTTTCGTAATATCTCGTGGGGGAGCGATACTCTCAAATACACTGGCGACACACTTTATTCGAGCTCGGCTAGTCCCACGAATTCGGGTATACCCGGGTGTATTGAGGTTTGTGACTGTTTTCTGCCCGAGTGCATTGAGGTATTTTCCAGGCAGGGATTGAAGCATTTTATTCCCGCTGGCTGCAATACTGCACAGTATATATATATATATATACTGCATTACAATTCATGAATTTATGCCATCTGGTAGACACGCGAACCATTGCAGCCTATTAAATCCTAATCATTATCATTTAACAGATCAGCCGCCCGTCAGCCAGGCATGAACCCAGGCTGGGAAGGGAAACGCAACGGGGCTTGTCAGAGGTGAGGAGCGGCGCATTCCAGGTATCTGCCAGGTACATACTGGGTATTTGCTCGAATAAAGTGTGTCGGTGCAGTATCTGGGAGTCTACCTGTCTGCTACGGAGGACCCAGCCCCAGAAAACTTCAGTGAACTTGAAGAACGAGTCATTGCTCATCTGGGGTCATGGGTGTATCTGTCGAGAATGCTTTCCCTTAGGGGAAGAACCCTGGTGATCAACCAGCTGGTGGCCAGTCAGCTTTGGCACCGGCTGATAGCCATGGGTCCGCCCCCCAAATTTATCAACAAGATCCAGAGTAGATTGATGGATTTTCTCTGGTTGGGGAAGCATTGGGTCTCTGTGGGGGTTGCGTGCCTTCCTTTGGAGGAGGGTGGACAGGGAGTGGTGTGTGTCCACTCCCAGTTACACACTTTCCGCCTCCAATACCTGCAGAGATACCTATTCGCGGATCCGTCTCCGCAGTGGTGCCAGCTGGCGATCAGTTTCTTTCGCCAGCTGCGCAGTATGAGGTATGACCGGCAACTGTTTATCATCAGGCCCGAGAGTTTAGGAAGAAACCTCTCGGTGCTGCCGGCATACTACCAGAACTTATTAAAGGCCTGGAAACTGGTCTCCGCGACCAGGAAGGAACAGGCGGTGGGGGTTGATTTCCTCGCCGAGCCCCTGCTGTATAATTCGGCAGTGGGGGCTCGGATGTTGGATTCACCCTCTATTTGTGCCGGCTAATCCTGGAGCAAGTGACCAGAGTCGGGGATCTCCTGGACTATGAGCGGTGAGACTGGGTAAGCGCAGAGGTGCTTGCGCCCCGTATGGGTATGCTTACTGCCTGTGTCCCTCGTCGTTTGATCCGGGAGATTAAAGATGCAATCCTCCCCGACTCACGCACCTTCATCGAGGGGGTTTTGCAGACCCGAGAGCATTGTCAACCTATCAACTTCAGCTCTCCGGATCTTTGCGTAGAACCCAAACCACGGCAACCCCCTCGGGCTCCTATCTCCCCCAACCTCAGCAGGTTGGGGGATATGTCCCCAGCATGTTTCCGCGGCATGCCGAAGAAAGTCCTGTATTCTCTGGTGCTCCATATAGTGCACTACCTCGCCCTTGTCACCCGCCCAGATACCATCTGGAGGCGGGTATTTCTTGGGAACGAGAGACCCCGGTGGAGAGAGCTCTATTCAGCTTTGGTTCCCCGTCCCGCCGGGGATTTGAGTTGGAGGGTCCTCCACGGTGCACTGAGCACAGGAGAGTACTTGGCACACTTCCCAGACTCCCCCACTGCCTGTCCCTTCTGTGGCGAGCGGAAGTCCGTATTCCACATTTATCTGAGCTGCGCCAGACTGCAGCCCCTCTTATCCACCTTGAGGAGCCTTCTTCTGCAGTTCTGGCTGAGTTTTTCCCCTCATCTTTTTATTTTTGGGTGCCCAGTTTACCGAGACAATAAGCCTAGGGATCTCCTAGTCAACCTGCTCCTGGCAGTGGCTAAGGTAGCCATTTACAAGACCAGGAGGCAGTGTTTGGAGAGGGGGGTCCCAACGAACATCGTGGCAGTGTTCCGGGCGCTGGTGCACTCCCGTATTCGGGCAGAGTTCACGTACGCCGAGTCCGCTGGGACGGTTTCGGAGTTTGCCTCCCAGTGGGCGTTAGGCGGGGTGCTCTGCTCGGTATCCCCCATCATGGGGTCTTCTGAGTTAACCCTTCTTTTTTAAGTGCATTTTTTACAGTGCACTTGTTGATTCCCTTATATATTTGTTTGACTGGTTTTTCTTTGTTCTACTTGGCAACAAGTAGAATTGCTGTTTAACTGAATTGGCCGGCTTCGCCGGCCAATCAGTATTGAACCAGATCAAAATAGGCTGGTTCACTTCGTTGACTCGTACAGAAAGCGGAAACCAGCACACGCCGTCAGGAAAAAGTTTATTTTAAAGGGGGAGCTGGCAAACTCAGATTCGTCGACACTTTCAGGGTCGGTTCGCCACTTGTGGCGATTGACGACAGGGTTGCCCACCTCGAACGGGAACTCTGCCCTGTCAATTTGCACAGCCATGAGCAGCATCTAGTTGCTAATCTGGGCTGCGACGAAGTCCCCTTGCGAGCACTATCTATCCCAGGAGTAGCCAACTGCAGTCCTCCTGGGCCACTAACAGGTCAGATTTTCAGGCTACCCCTGCTTCAGCACAGGTGGTTCAATCAGTCGAAGACTGCACCACCTGTGCCGAAGCAGGGATATCCTGAAAACCTGTCCTTTTGGTGGCCCTCGGAGGTCTGGAGTTGCACACCCCCATTCTATCCTGTCTTGCAGCAGAGAGCTGCTGCGAGAGTGCAGCAATGGTCATATCATTATACACATTTTTAAACATAACCTTTTGGTGTCCCGGGAATCTATGCCCATAACTTAGCCCCTGTGGTGCACAGACGGAATGCAAAGCAGGGGCCGAGAAGGTTGTACTTGGCCGTTGTTTTTGCTATTTCGGGCCGGTTTCTTGCTAGCTGTGAAAGATAAGAATTAGAACATTAACACGCACTGGTGCAAAGAGCTTACAATCTAAATGGAAATGAGGAGTGGAAACCCAGGATAGGGGAACATCAGTGTGCTTGTAAAGGCTGCACACTCTTTTCTTGGGAACGGACCATAGATATGATAGAGGCAGAAGGAATAAGAGCGACAAATATCAGGAGGACGGTGACTTGCACAGCAAGAAACAGAATAAACCCATCGATATATCAGGGTACAGATCTCCGAATAGAAGTTTCATCCTCGTCTTCCAATTCAAGTGTGATAGGTGACACAATAGATCTTTACAATCTCATCCTCTATTCAGTGAACAACAGAAAAACTGCTTATAAAAGCCTCCCTCTCCTCTCTAAAAGTTTTTCAGAAATAAGATGTTCTACTTTCATTCGGTACCTCTGGGGAGCTTTTCTTAACCTATCGATTATGTTAAATAAGAACATCCATAGCGTATTGATTGCTGTCTTCTTGCTGGGCACAGCCACAACAGGTGATGTAAGAAGTGCTTCATCATCATAATGAGAATAAATAGTCTAATTGACACCCCCTCTACAGTTGTTCAATGCATCCGATTGTCCAGAAGAAGAAGAAAAAGTGCAATCATCACAAGTTTTCTGAAGAACATACAATAGAAAAAGGAATAAACTTTTTGCAGCTTGCGATCAGATTATACTGTACAATGGTTCTTTCTAATTGTCATATGAATTGAAGAGCATGTGTTGTCCTAAAATGCATTGCGTTCTCCAGTGACTAGTTGTTTCTTGTTCTGTTTTTGTAACCTTTACACACCAGTGGCCCTTCTATTATGTACTGTACCAAGTACATCATAGGCACTTGCTTGTATTCCAATTTCCAGCATCAGGGGTGTGGGGCGGCCATGTGATCTCTCCTGTAAAGGTCAAAGGAGTATTCCATTTAAAGAAAAATCCAAGAGCTCCGGAGCTGTACCACATTCATTTGAGCCCAGGGGACTCTTTGTTTGTATTTCAGGAATGTTTAAAGGTCCCGCGGGCCAATAGGAAGCCACGACGGACGATGAGACCTTTAAACTGCCATATTGCGTGCCCAGCCACAGCTGCTACCGGCATAACCTATGGAGGTATCTCAGTGAGCAAGGGGGTCACCAGAGCTGAAATTAATGCAGTTCAGCTCCACAAACCCCTTGCTTCCCACCTAGTAAAGAAAAAAACTAGGCGGGAACACACCTTTTTAATGTAGTTTATTCTCTCTCTCCCCCCCACTGACACACTCTTCCCCCACCCCACTGACACACTCTCCCCTCCTCCCCCCCCCCACTGACACACTATTTCCCCACCCCACTGACATACTCTCCTCCCCCCCCCCCCCCCACTGACACGGACACACACTAGAACAGATACATACAGAACACACAGCTCTCTCTGGTCCATGCTGCTGCCTCCTCTGCTTGGCCCCTTATCATAGGCTCCTGACAGCTCCTTCTGATTAGCTGCATTAGCCAGAAGCAGCCAATCGGGATGGAGGAAACTGTCCAGTCCCATAGCAGCAGCCCTGCTCTCTCCCTGCTCGCGGGATTCCCGCCCAGTTAGGAAACTGCATTAGGCGAACTTGGCGGCTGCCGAGGCCCCACATTTTCCCGCCTAGTTCGCCTAATGGTTAAACTAGCCCTGCTCACGGGAGAAGCTTTCACGTGAAGGGCAAGGCTCATTCTCACTCCTTTGCTGCCAGAGGGGCCGGTCATGCAAGGCCTTGGAAAACAATGCAGGCCCTGCAACAAAGGGAGTATATAACTTTGTATCCAGGGGACCTGCAAAAATCTGGCTGGTGCCTCCATACAGAGGTAAAAGGAAGGGTTCACAGTGTAGTGTAGGACCTGCATTATTGGTTATACCTTGACGTTTGGTATGCGGGCTTATAACGCTTTGGCCAAAGGGTTTAACTAAATAACCAAGTTATTATTATTATTATTGAAGTATTTGAACTTTGTACTCATTACCATATATGTTTTGTCAATTTGATGTAGCATTGGGCACCCCTGTCTTTTGATGCCTCCATGCATCATGATATTCTGCAATTCTGATTAGATTTCTAGACAAGCTACCCTATTATCTGAGCAGGCTTCTCATGTCTACTGTACACAGCCCTAATGTCCTCAGATCCACCTCCAGAAACCTGCTTACGGTTCAATAAAGGATTTAGTCGCTCTTCATTCTCTTACCGATCACCCCACTTCTAATACAATTTACCTGAATCTCTCAAAACCGCCTCCCATCTAAGTTCTTTGAAAAACTTTGGCTGTTTCCTCTTTAAACATGTTTGTAACTGTAACTTATAATGTTGTCAACGTATCATATTGTACCCAGGACATACTTGAAAACGAGAGGTACGCATTTTTTTCCTGGTCAAATATTTTCTTAATAATAATAATAGCATGTTCTTGGGTAGCGCTGCTAGTTTTACGTAGCGCTTTACAGAGACATTTTGGAGGCACAGGTCCCTGCCCCGTGGAGCTTACAATCCATGTTTTTGGTGCCTGAGGCACAAGGAGATGAAGTGACTTGCCCAAGGTCACAAGGAGCCGACACCAGCAATTGAACCAGGTTCCCCTGCTTCCCACACACTGCCAGTCAGTGTCTTTACTCAATGAGCCGCTCCTTCTCGTAAAGATATAAAGATTTTTTTTTAGATAACACCTCTAGCTGCCTCACATGTAGCTGCCATTTATCATCGGACTAGCCCAGTAATCCCATTCAACAATGCAAGCCCGCAGTGGCCTAAATTGTATCCTTTCCAACTGGTGAGTAAATAATGGACTAGTGAATGTGCAGCTTGGAGACCTGCTGAGCTGGAGAAATCAATGCCATCCATAATAACATCCCCACGGAAAACGTAACCAACAAAGTACCTGTAGTTTATTTAAATGTCACCGGAGCCCCAATGTTTTCGTGTTGAGAAATGATTCTTACTTGGTGCTAAAAAATAAAGGCTTGATGATGCATCATTTATTCATGGCCTTAACAATACATCTATATACAAACATTATATATATATATATGTAGGGATGTCTCAGTTTGCTTCTACCTTCGCTGCAGCGTGTATCTGGGAGGGAGTGTTTGGAAGGTTCCGCCGCGGCCCGGCAGCACAGGGCGCCTCCATGTTGTTGCGCAATAGTCAGGAGCGGCTGTCAGAGTGGAGAGGGTTCGCGCATGCGCAGTGTAAAGCGCGCGAACGGCCGGCCAATCAGAAGAGGCTTAGCAAGTAAACTACAACTCCCAGGAGCCCCTGCGAAGTCACCTGACGCCAGGGAGCGAATAGGAGTGCAGGGATTGCGGGAGGCAGGAAAGGGAAGCGTGGGGGAGAGACCACGCTAGCCAGAGGGCACCGGAGGAGCAAGGGGAGAGGTAGTGTGTGTGCAGGGGGTCAGTGACCCACCTGCGTAGGCAGATTCCCCTCAGGCCCCAGTGTATTCCTGAGTCACCCTAGCTTGTGGTGCTGCAGGGACACCCTATATTGGTAGCGACACATGAGCTTACTGCATAGACAGATAGGGACACAGTATCGCGGAGCTGCGGTTGGTGACAAACGTTTGGGCCCAGGCTGCTGTGCATCATCCACTACTCGTGAGAGACTGCGCTGGATCGGCGGATCCTTTGTGAAGTTGTTGCCGGTCACCCCAGTGACTGGATGGTATTTACTAAGTGCACCAACACCGGTCAACAGGCGCTGATCCTGCCTTAGGGAACACTCTTTGGGGACACTAGGTGGAGTGACCAAAGGACTGAGCCTATATACATATCTTTAGTTATATGGACACGGTGTGGGGGCACGCGGTGACGGGACAGAGACATTTCTCCTTATGAAAGTGGCCGAGCCACAGGTGTTATATTGCAAGTCATAGGTTAATGATATATCATGTGCTATGTGTGTTATTGCTATGCCTATAAGATAAGGTTCTATTAATGCTTAGTAGTAAACGGTTTCAATCTGATGTGTGTTGCTATTGTTCTTGCCCAGGGGAATCTCACTCATTGGGGATCCTGGGTAAGTGGAGGCGCTGCCAATACTACTCCTGTTACCCCAGGCTCCCAGTTAGCGGAGGCCCAGATCTCCCTGAGCCAGCAGGTGTGTACAGTACCAGTAGTCACTCTAGAGCGTAGGAAAGAGGGCTACATATATATTTAATATATTACAGTTCTATATTAAATACATACTAATTTAATAAATACATAAAACATATATATATATATATATATATATATATATATATATATATATTGGACTCAGTAATAATATATGCACCTGGATTGAAAACTGGTTAAAGGACAGACAACAGAGGGTTGTCATAAATGGAACTTTTTCAGGTTGGGCTAAAGTCGTGAGTGGAGTACCTCAGGGGTCGGTACTGGGACCCCTGCTTTTTAACTTGTTTATTAAGGACCTTGAGGTTTGGATTGAGAGCAAAGTCCATCTTTGCTGATGATACTAAATTGTGTAAGGTAATAGAATCAGAGCAGGATGCAATTTCTCTTCAGAAGGACTTGGAAAGACTGGAAACATGGGCAGGTAAATGGCAGATGAGGTTTAATACAAATAAATGTAAGGTTATGCATTTGGGATGCAAGAATAAAAAGGCGACTTACAAATTAAATGGAGATATATTGGGGGAATCCTTGATGGAGAAGGATTTAGGAGTGCTTGTAGACAGCAGGCTTAGCAATAGTGCCCAATGTCATGCAGTAGCTGCAAAGGCAAACAAGATCTTATCTTGCATCAAACGGACAATGGATGGAAGGGAAGTAAACATAATTATGCCCCTTTACAAAGCACTAGTAAGACCACACCTTGAATATGGAGTACAATTTTGGGCACCAATCCTAAGAAAAGATATTATGGAACTAGAGAGAGTGCAGAGAAGAGCCACCAAATTAATAAAGAGGATGGACAATCTAACTTATGAGGAGAGGCTAGCTAAATTAGATTTATTTACATTAGAAAAGAGGCGTCTAAGAGGGGATATGATAAGTATATACAACTATATTTGGGGACAATACAAGGAGCTTTCAAAAGAACTATTCATCCCACGGGCAGTACAAAGGACTCAGGGCCATCCCTTAAGGTTGGAGGAAAGGAAATTTCACCAGTAACAAAGGAAAGGGTTCTTTACTGTAAGGGCAGTTAAAATGTGGAATTCATTACCCATAGAGACTGTGATGGCAGATACAATAGATTTGTTCAAAAAAAAGGTTGGACATCTTTTTAGATGGGAAAGGTATACAGGGATATACCAAATAAGTATACATGGGAAGGATGTTGATCCAGGGAATAATCCGATTGCCAATTCTTGGAGTCAGGAAGGAATTAATTTTTCCCCTTAATGGGGTTTTTTGTTTGTCTTCCTCTGGATCAATAAGTAAGTATAGATAAAGGATAAAGTATCTGTTGTCTAAATTTAGCATAGGTTGAACTTGATGGACCTATGTCTTTTTTCAACCTCATCAACTATGTAACTATGTAACTATATAACAATACATTCAATATACAAATATAATAAGAAATGTATTATATTAAATATATACAAAATGTCATTTGTTTAGGTTTCGGATAAAGAGATAGGTAGCAGATAAAATAGATGCCTCGAAAAAGGCATTATAAGCAATAATTATGTTCATGTAATTGTATTCAAATTACACACAGTGTAAGCAGCCTGTGCATTATGTAAAAGCACATGCTCCTTAATCCTTTCCCCGGAGACCTTCCAATGTGTCTACAGGCACGTGGAGATAAAATGCCCTTCTCAAGTTCACCGGTTGGCTAAATCCTTTCAATCGGTAATTACCACTTCAAAGACCTTTAACTCGAACTTACTTGATGCCAGTGCATGACTTAAACAAAGGGTATAATATACGTTTTATTTATTTATATATATATAACTGTAAATATTACTGTATGTTCATTTGCATGTCTTAGACAGGTCTGCAACCCTGTCTTTCCCCATTGTCACCCAGCATACAGCGCTTCCACTGCAGCAAGGGATTCTGGGAAATGACATGCAAATGAGCACTCAGTGCCACCTTTTGTCTCAAGCTCGTATTACACAAGCCAATTACACAACCCTTTTTATATATATTAAAAAGTATATTATACCCTTTGTTTAAGTCATGCACTGGCATCAAATAAGTTTGAGTTAAAGGTCTTTGAAGTGGTATCATTATATCATTGGTATCAATTATATAATTTTTACACTCTGGAGATATATGTGTGAACATACAGTAATATTTACAGTTGCTATATATATATATATATATCTATATATATATATAGATATATATATATATATATATATATATATATATATATATATATATATATATATATATATATATATATATATATCCAGAGTGTCAAAATTATATTCTTCTGCCATAGGGAAGCTGCACAAAATGTGAAATCCACAGGCGTTCGTTGGAATTAACTCTAGCTTCAGCTTCATATTTAACAGCACAAACAGTAGTGAAAGTAGGCCGTTCCAGTCCGCAGTACAGCGTACCAGTATGAATTATTTGGGATTTTAACTAAAGGAAACTAACCGCCCTCCATCTCCCTCTCATTTCCCTGCATCTCTCCAGCAGGTCGGCTACTGTAAGTGACGTAGAACATCCTAATATGGGCATATCCATATATGGGCATATCCATTTTAGGGAATCCCCCTCACTGACCAGAGCCGGCTTCCGCTGGGGAGACACAGAGAGATGCGGGGAGACACAGAGAGATGCAGGGAGACGAGAGATAGAGGCTGGTTAGTTTTTTTTTGTTTCGGTCAGAAGATTAACGCAGAGGGGTCCCATTCAGAAGCAGGGGGCACTGCAGCATTAATCTTTACTGTTTTTGAGACGGTGGGCGTCGGACCACACTGTGCTCGCGGCCTGAAAACAGTAAGTTTGGCTCCATGATTACATCACTCGAGCTCAGTGATTTCCAACCTCTGCGGTCACCCCTCAATGGTTCCACAGCCACCAGGGACGGGGGGGGGGAGGGGGAAGGAGGACTGTCCCAGCTCTCCCAAGCCCGGCGGCAGCACCCCATGCAGGAGCAGTGGTTACTCATATCATTTTTCTCCCCCTATGGACTCCGGAATTTTGGTTCAACTTCCAGATGACCGGAAAAGGAGCTAAAGGTGAGAGTATCTTACCCCAGAACCCACCACATCATTTAGTTAGACCCTTTGGCCAAAGCGTTATAAGCCTGCAGCCACGTCACGGCATGACCAGTATGCAGCCACGTCACAGCATGACCAGTATGCAGCCACGTCACAGCATGACCAGTATGCAGCCACGTCACAGCATGACCAGTATGCAGGTCCTAACACTACCTGTGAAAATTCTCATTTACCTCTGCTGCAGGGAGAATGGCCTCAGTGGACCTGACCTGCACAGGGACATGGAAGAGAGAGAGGGGAGAGTGTAGGCGGGAGAAGAGAGAGAGAGAGGGGAGAGTACCCTGAGACACCCAGTCCTCACCTCTGATGTTTTACATGCCTGGGTGAGTACCTGTAAGAATTAAAACTACTTTCACCACTGAGTGCGAAACCTGTCCATGTCCCTGCCTCTTATTCACCTGTTGTTGTAGGCGGCATAAAGTAGAGCTTAGATTGCTCTGCTTGGTGTCCACCTCATCAGAGAGTGGCTGTGTAAGTAGAACATCTGCAAAAGCATTAGAACATATTTGATAATATATACAAACTGGCCTTTAATTTCATGACCCCTGCTGAAAATCACCGTTACATTCTTTTAGTAAGTGATAAAAAAAAACTATGAATTTCACACACTGGGCAGATTTCGGAAAATCAATACCTTATGTCTAATATTACAGGACAGCAGTCACATTCTTTGTCATGAAAAATCAGCGAAACAGCATGATCAAGCTAAATATACTTCTCCACTTGACCTAACAAAAGACTACCAGCAAATTCCTTTGAATAAATCTTTCAAAAGGAAAAAAAAAAGGGCCTTACAGAAACTGTGACAGACATTTTTTTCTAAAACTTACAGAAGTGTGAAATAACTGACACGTTTAAGGGGCGAGTACCCTCAGCACATGGAATTTACCACTGGATGCTTTGACATTAAATATGAGGGTCTAGGTGTTTTAGAAAACAATGTAACCCCCGTTTTGGGATCACTAGGGCCTTGAGGGGTTAACTGTGTGGGTTCACATAGAGTAACGCCCCCTTTCCCCTTGTCACATGGTGCTGGGGTGGCACAGCAGAAGTTAAGCCCTGCCCACTTCTGCTTGGAGACAGTGACCTCAGGCTAGGCTATAAATAGGGGGGGGGGGGCAAGCTTCCAGAAGGGCAGATCCCAGGAGACGCTGAAGAAGAGGAGGGATCTCATTGTTAGTAGTTATGTAAACCCCTATGTATACGATAGATTCCCCATACCTTTTTATTGTTTTCAGTTTGGTAAAGTACCCTGTTTACCTAGAGTCCCACCAAGATGGTCTGGCATTACTCCCAAGATATCCTGAGAGATAGACTATGCCCAGAGGGAGCTTCCCAAGCCACAGCCCCTAAGAATAGATGGAACCACCTCACCAGCAGGTCCCTCACTGGCTGTCCCGCAGAAGGCCACAAAGTGGCAGGCCGCCTTAAAATAAGGAGGCTGATCAACAAGGGAGTAGTACTAAGTCAAACAGTAGGGTGACCATTTGTCCCGGTTTTGCTGGGACAGTCCCGTTTTTTTGTGTCCTGTCCCGGTTCCCTGTCCATCCCGGAAATGTCCCGTTTTTTTGCCCTAATCCCGGTATGCGGCGAGGCGGCGGTGAGGAGGATGCCGTGCGTGAGCAGGTAAGTTTTTTTTTCTATGATGAATGAATGGATGCCGGGGGGCGGGACTTAGAATGCCGACCGGGCTGCAGGGGATTGGCTGCAGGTCAGATGGTGCCGGGGCGGGGCTTCCGCTTCCTTCTGCAGAGCTCACGTTATGTGTGTGTCTCTTCCCGCTCCTGGCTCCTCTGTCGGCTGTGCGGTGTCTCCCCCCCTCTGCCCGCCTGGGGTGATATGAGGTGGGTTTTTGTTCCTTTGCCTCCTGTTCTGGCGCTCCCTTCCCCCCCGGTCCCCTTGGTGCGGGAGATGGGCGCGGGGGCGGGCAGTGATGGCTGCGCAGTGTCCCCCCATTTGGCCCCGGGAACCCGTGGCTGCCTGCCCGGGGTGATAGGCTGCCCGCCGGGGGAGGGGAGGTGGCAGTTTGTACCTTGGTATGGGAGATGGGCGCGGGGGTAGGTGCAGGGGGAGGAGGGGAACCGCATTCAGTGTGTGTGTGTGTGTGTATGTGTGTGTGTATCAGTGTGTGTGTATGTATCAGTGTGTGTGTGTGTGTGTATCAGTGTGTGTGTGTGTGTGTGTGTGTGTGTGTGTATCAGTGTGTGGTGTGTGTATCAGTGGGTGGGTGTGTGTGTATCAGTGGGTGGGTGTGTGTATATCAGTGGGTGTGTGTGTATCAGTGTGGGTATGTATCAGTGTGGGTGTGTATCAGTGTGTATCAGTGTGTGTATCAGTGTGTGTGTATCAGTGTGTGTGTGTGTGTGTGTATCAGCGTGTGTGTGTGTGTCACTGTGTGTGTGTGTGTATCAGTGTGTGTGTGTGTGTATCAGTGTGTGTGTGTATCAGTGTGTGTGTATCAGTGTGTGTGTATATATATCAGTGTATCAGTGTGTGTATCAGTGTGTGTATCAGTGTGTATGTGTCTGTCTGTGTGTGTCTGTGTGTGTGTGTATCTGTATATCAGTGTGTGTG
>NC_134495.1:16859462-16886962 GCF_040206685.1 Ascaphus truei | reverse complement strand
GTCTCCCCACTGCTGGATGAAGGCCTCCCCAATGATCTTCCAGGCACTGCGGTATTAAGCTTTTCTTCTCAATGTTGCTCCAACACATTTCCTAATCATAAATACCCCACACGTGCCTGATTAGATGATTCTTGTAAATAGCAGAATCTTAAATCACCTTACTGGAGGATTCTGCAGTCTCAGAACCTGGACCGACTAAGAATGCACATGTTACAATTCCCCACATATTGTCCCTGTTCAAGTAGAAAGTTAAAAAAAAATCTAATTTCTGCAGACTGTGTACCCGAAAGCGCAAATGCACGGTACTGCCAAAATATTTAGCATCTTGCCCACAATCGTCACTATAATTAACCTTCAAGTTTTTAAAATGCTATAAACTACCCTCCATTTTAATTGGTTAATTATTTTCATTCCCATATAAAATGCTAGATGGCTACATTGCAGAATTCCCAGTGATAATCCTTCTGCTCAGCTGAAGGATTTCACAGAACAATTACTGTGCAAGCCAAACAATTGCTTCTTCACTCAATTTTATTATTAACCCCTTGACTACTGAACAGTTGCATAGGGGCGGAAGCATGCATTCTTTGATAGCACACCATAGCCGCTTAAATAATACCTTTGCTGTATTTTAGTAGTGGAATTTAGCAAAAAGATTTTAAAAAATAATATTGAACAATAATATTTAGCCGGCCACATTTACCATGGCTGCCTACTTTGCGTGTTCATACTTTAAAAGCGGAAACAGGCCAAAACATGATGAACATTGGAGCTGGAGCAGCAGAGATAAATGGCACCACGACATCTACAACACTTCTCATTTATGTTCCTATTTGTTTCTTATGAGGAGACCTTCATTTTAAATTCATGTTGTGATGAGTTGACGTTCCCAAGTATAGCAACATCAATCACCAGTATAATATCGGATAACTTCCAACGTGATGGGTCAAAATTGCAGCTTCGCAAAAACCTTCGATTGATGTTTTTCTTTTTTCAATGCAGAATTGGAAAAAAAACAAAAAAAAAACAGAGCAATATAACTTGCTACATTAATGCGTGTGTATACACACACACACACACACATACACACACACACACACACACACACACACACACACACACACACACACACACACACACACACACACACACACACACACACACACACACACACATATTATATATATATATATATATATATATATATATATATAGACACACACGCACGCACACACACATATACATGAGTGTATATTTTAGGGTGACCATTTTTTTCCCAGTGAAAAAACGGGACAACTGTCGCACATGCGGCGAACGACCCACACCGATTGCACCTGTGCGGCTGACAATAGCCGATCACGCATGCGCAGCCACACAATAGCTGATTGTGCATGCGCAGGATCAGTTTTTGCCGGCAGCAGCACATTCGCGATCGGCGCGAAAAGCCCGGATGTTTTGGGACTTTTAAAAAAGCCATCGGGACACCGGGACACACTGCCAAAAACCGGGACAATCCCGGAGAAACCGGGACATATATATATATATATATATATATATATATATATATATTTATATAATAAGAAGGTATATACTGTACATTATTTACACACTTTGCAAATGCTACTGTCCATTGTATGTACATTGACTTCTGTAACACATGTGTTTTGTGAGGGGATTAATAAATAAATAATTTGAGTCCTCTGAATGTTAAACAAAACGCAAGGGGATTAGTGGAAACACCTTACAGCAAGTTACACTAATGGATGTCCTTCGGCATCAGAAGGGTGTCTTATAGCATTGCACCACTTAGTAAATATGGGCAATTATCTATCCACATCTTCCTTAATTAGAGGACATAAACATGTTGTTTTGGGCACAAAGAGGAATTATATATATATATATATAATATATATATATATATGCAAATATAGCTGTATGCTCATCTGCATGTCTTAGGCAGGTCTGCAACCCCGCCTTTCCCCATTATCACCCAGCATACAGCACTTCCACTGCAGCAAGGGATTCTGGGAAATGACATGCAAATGAGCACACAGTGTCACTTTTTGCCTCAATAACCATTTTTAACATGGTTCCCTATAGGCTTAAGCTTGCTGCATGGTCACAGCTTCGAGCACAGCCAGGGTTAAGGTGCATACCCAGAAAACCACCCACAGACAGCTGTTTCGACCTTGATGGGTCTCATCAGTGTGGGGTTGATTTTACTGGGAATGCAAGAGAGACATGCAGATGAGCATACAGCTATATTTGCATATTTGCTTTCCTGTGGAGGGTTTTTGTCACTTTTTTTACTCACCATAACTTAACTCAGTATATATATATACACACACATACTTTAGTTTCAATAAATATGATGGAAACACATATGGGACCCTCAGGTCTATATGACGCATTGTCTTTCAGCAGCACAAGCTACATTTTCGTTAGCGGATAATCTTAGGCAGCACAGGTATTTCTGAAACATACTACTCGTTACTCATATACTGTATTTGAAAATTCATCCTATCCTGTTAATACTATATAAACATGTACAATTAATGTTCTTATCTGCTGCGAGATAGACCTGAAATATATATATATAGAGAGAGAGAGAGAGAGAGAGAGAGAGAGAGAGAGAGAGAGAGAGAGAGAGAGAGAGAGAGAGAGAGAGAGAGAGAGGAGAGAGAGAGAGAGAGAGAGAGAAGAGAGAGAGAGAGAGAGAGAGAGAGAGAGAGAGAGAGAGAGAGAGAGAGAGAGAGAGAGAGAGAGATGAGAGAGAGAGAAGGAGAGAGAGAGAGAGAGAGAGAGAGAGAGAGAGAGAGAGAGAGAGAGAGAGAGAGAGAGAGAGAGAGAGAGAGAGAGAGAGAGAGACACACAAAAACACAATCAGCATTTTATACAATAGAATACCATTTTGGCAAATAGGAATTTTAGAAGCATTCTTTATCAAATAATAACATTGTTGGACACATTAACAAACAAATACTGTACATCGCAAACCATAGGACACATACATTAGCATTTCTATTATCAATGGATCAACTTGGTGCAGAAATAATACATGTATCAGCAAGATGTCAACAAAGAGGTCATCTTCATAATGCCCAAGCGATGATTGATAGAAGCATGGATTTCATTATATTGCGTTCAGGATTGAAGGGGGTTTCAATGGGAAAAAATTATCTCAACGGAAAAGAAATCTTTTATACTTCAGAGACTCCACGTACATATTGTTACAATGAATCAAATAAGGAGTATTGCATATTTCACATTGCCATTTTCAACACGGTAAATTTAACAACACATTGTTAAAGGAGCAGTTCGTTCCCCTTTGTTTTAACATGGGGGAAGCAGGGAGTCTCTGGGACTGAACCTTGTTAATTTCAGCTTCGGGGAACCACCTTAAATACTGGGGACACTGTCACACAGGAACGCAGAACACAATCTCCCATAGAAAAACGAGCAGGAAGGGAATGATGCAGCAACTACATTATGGGAGCCCTGGAGGTCCAGACCTCAAGATGTTGTAGCTACGTCTAAAGGGCACCCAAAGGGTTAAACCAGGAATTAAGCTGCATCAGTTTTCCCTGTACTGTATGTATCTCGGGAGCCAGTGGTTTCCTGGAGCTAGGATGAACACGGTTCATCATTATTGTATCACATGCCAGGGAATAGCATTATTCTCCCCACTACGTTGCTTCTCCAGCAGGTCAGCATTCTGAGGCCGCGATTATACCAAAACACCGCTGGCGGTGCGGCTCACAAACAAATCGCTGAAATTCAATCAAAGTGCACATCTCACGCGACGTGCGCGGCGCCTGGAGCTGCAGGGCGGCAGGCCGGAGAGGAGACGTGAGAATTTATTTTGGGCCGGCGATGGCCGCGTCACGTGTGCGGTTCAGCCAACGAGGGCGAACCGCCCATGGCCACGCCTCCGCCACGCCTCCCTGTCGCCTCTGCTTCTCTCCTCTCCTGTCTCCTCCGTTGGTTCAGAAGCTGCTCGGCGGCAGCGCGAGGGTCACGTCCCCGGATCGCGCTGCCGACCCAGTGGCATCTGGTATAATCGTAGCCTTAAGCTGCATGGATATGTAGCTTGCAGTTCCAGCGCTGAAGCAGTTAACCATGCAACCCATAACAATAACACAACAACATATTCCCTAGTATCTGTCACACTTGCTTGGAGTAATGCGCTGAATATTTACATCAGGACATTATTGACAAGTCACATGTTTGATTATTTCTTTGACCCGCCATTTCTTTTAATTCAGCGCTACACAGTACGTGCTTGCTGTAGCTGTTCTAAACCTAATCTGAATGTTAATTTGTATTCTGCCTTTTTACGTATGCGCTTGGTTCCACCTATTAGCAGATCTGGCAAATCGCTCGGGCCTTTGGATACTGGTTCGCATGCGCAAGATCAATAACAGCTCGTGGAAAATATACAGCTATTCCATGCAGCGGCAGATCATCCGAAATGAATTCCGGTGTGAATTAGTTTTACATTTTGTAGCCTAAAAAGGCAGCGTTCCTTTTTATTCACTCCACACTGAATGAAGTTACACTTTGTTTTATCCCAGAGAGGAATAGTCATTATTACGAAGCCTGTAGGCTGTTGCTGGGTATTTGTACCCATTAATGTCCTCACACCTATTGAAATACTCAAGCCCGGTTTTTGTGAAGCCCTTTTATCCAGGCTCTGATTGTCCTTGCTGTTTCCATGGCTCGTTTTAGTTTAGCGTATGAATGATTGGAAGGAGCAGAATGCCACCTCTCCTACTGTACTCTCAAGCTGAATAATGATACTAAATTTAGCTCTGTGTAACTAAAGCCTATAATCCCTTTGTCTGTCTTGAATGAAGATTGGCAACACTAATGATAAGCTATCCTTAGCCTGTTTGGTTTGCTCATATATCCTTCAAGGTGTTAGAGCTAAATAGCAGTATCAGCTATTAACAGCCAGAAAGTATTTTCAGATTGATCACCGCTGGTTACTTAATTCCATATAGTGCCCGTCCTGCAGCCAGACTGGTCTGGAAACTCGTTTTAGTGCTCTTTGTAAAGAAGACCTAACACCCAGGAGAAAGCCTGCCCATGGTAACACTCGTTGGGTCCTTTGAGGGCATTAGGTGGGGTAGTGACAGTTAACAAGTGTTGTGCTGTATTGCGTGTCTTTAAAGTAACATTTCTCAGTTTAACTTTGTACTGAAGAACATCTATCTTCAGGAACCGTAGACACTAACTCCTGCTTCGAAAGATTATATATGAAAATAGCTCAAATTGGTTCAGAAGAATGTTCCTTAAGAGTGTCATGAAAGTTATCGGAGCCTGTGGAATATGAGAGTGAGAGAGAGTGAGAGAGAGTGAGAGAGAGCGATAGAGAGAGAGAGAGTGTGAGAGAGAGTGTGAGAGAGTGTGAGATAAAGTGTGAGAGTGTGTGATAGAGAGTGAGATAGAGAGTGAGATAGAGAGTGGGATAGAGAGTGAGATAGAGAGTGAGATAGAGAGTGAGATAAAGAGTGAGATAGAGAGTGAGTGAGAGAGTGTGAGAGAGAATGAGTGAGTGAGTGAGAGAGAGATTGAGATAGGACCGTGTTGGTCCGAAACGTACGTTGCTCTGGAGCATGTTGGTTGCCTGATGTTTCATTAAATGACTATTCTTCATCTGAGTGTGCTGCGGACCCTTTTTTTGCTGTGTACCTACTGGACTGGTTGGTGTTCCCTGTCCTTCTGTGCACAACTCTATGGTGTCCAACTCCAGTTCTCAAGAGACACCAACCAGCCAGGTATTAGGGATATCCCTGCTTCAGCACAGGTGGCTCAGTCATTTTGACTGAATCACTGATTGAGCCACCTGTGCTGAAGCAGGGATATCCTTTAAGACCTGACTTGTTGGCGGCCCTTGAGGACTGGAGTTGGTCGCTCCTGCTTTATAGCAATGTACGAGATAACATTATTTATTTATTTATTTTATTTATAAAATATTTATATACCAGGAAGTAATACATTGAGAGTTACCTCTCGTTTTCAAGTATGTCCTGGGCACAGAGTAAGACAAATAATACATGGTTACAAATACAGTTACATAAATGAACATTGTCGGTGTACATAATGGGAATATGCCTTTGTTAAGAGCCGCATCAAAACCTTGTGTTTTTATTATTGACCAACTGTTTTCTTTGATTTTCTGTATTTAATTGTGCTCCAGAATACACTCTCCAGGCGGTGTTACAGTCCACTGGCCAGTCTACATTATATATGGAGATTGTACTGAACATTCGTTTTAAAGACCAATTCGGAATTGAATGTTGTAACTCAGGGGTGCAGAAATGTTTTCGCCTGCGCCCCCCTGCATGCTCTCCTCCCCTTTACCTTGTCTCCAGCGTCCCTTGCGTTGCCATGATGAAATCGCCAGGAGCCGCCGGAGACAAGGTAAGGGAATTTACAGAGGCCTTGCGCGCTCCCCCTGGCATTTAATTTAAGAAAACCCCTAAAATGTTGTGCACCCTTGTTGTAATCAATATAATTCATTGCATATATGCTCTTGCATACTTATCTGCATATTTAGGCTTTATTCTATAGATTATGACATGCCTACAGTATTATAATGATAGCAGATTATTACCCTGCGTATATGTTGAGCTTAATTTACAGTGAGAGGCAACATTTTGAAGTTACGAATTTATCTGAAAGTACAAAATCTAAACTCATTTTCTGCATGACACCGCCGTACAAAGCTGGGAAGCTATCTTTATTCAACTCAGTGAGCAAATATGATATTAAATGTGTTTTGCAGAAAACAGCTTTTGAATAAAAACAAAGATTGTCTCCTAGGCCTTCATGATTTAATGAAATTCATGCACTGCTGAGTTGTTATAAATTAAAGATTAGTATATGTTTTTGGTTTAGATTAAAATAAAAGTTGTCAGGTGATGGATTCATTTCAGTTGTGAAGGAAAAATGATGTTAGTCTACATACAAAAAAAATGCCACTTTTTAACCGAGTTTATTAACTCTTCAGTTAAAAAATAGCCATGTATGGAGAGTTATTTCTCATAGGTTGAACTTGATGGACGCATGTCTTTATTCAACCTCATCTACTATGTAACTATGTATCTTATGCCGTATAAACAGAGATAATTTAATATAATTCAAGGGACATGATCACCTGGATTCAAAGGGAATGAAAAGCTGTCCTGAAAAGCTTGCAATCTCAATGGACCAAGAACCTCCCCCCCCTCCCCAATAGTGCTTAACTGCATTATATAGTCTGAGTTTACTATGTGCAGAGTTCTACATAACAATAATGTAGTTGGAATGGAATGTACTGCAGAAGGATGGATACCGGAGTCTTCTATTTATCCACAGAAACAGCAGTTCAAGCTGCCCCAGGCTGCTCCACTAATGAATAGCAAATATTGTTCAGAAACAGCCATGTGGTTTCTCCATCAGTAAGTGGCCTGTCTGGAAGTCTTCACCAGTCATGGGAAAAATTCCATAACAGGGACGTATCACTGTTTGAGAGAAACTGCCTCTAAATCCAGCAGCGTGCTGGTTAATTGCACACAGCCAATCAACCAGACTCCACCTGGCTGATTAGAACTTTTAGAAAAGCCTGATGTGAGAAACAGGAGAGAGATTCCTTAGCTCTGGGCTGAGACACTTGTCTTGAGCACAAAGGTGTGCTGAGATCAAGACACCCAGACACCTATATTTCCTGGACACAGAGGACCCAGGAACCTGCCATAGACTGACATGGAGGGCCACCTGCTTAAGGTACCTACTGAGACTTTGGGGTGATAGGCTGGTAATGGGAATATCCCTCCAGTCCTGCAGATAGGGTCTGGGGAAGTAAGTAAGCCCTTACAAAGGGATAGGGGTTGTTATTTTGTTGTTTATGAATGTTTTGCCTGGATAAAGGAACAGGCTTAATAAAGCCAAGATATCATTTCACCCTAATCGCTCTCCATTAATTGAATCTCTGCACACATTTCTTACAGGCCTTAGCCGGCTTGGAAAGTCTGACATACAAATCAAAACTCGACTGAAAAGAGCTTTTTGTAATCCTCCGTCTTCCACCACTATACGCCGGGCTCACAGGCGAGCTGTAGTTGAAGACTCATCTAATCTATGTTTGGATTTTCAACAATCGCAATTGTATCACTTTCCTTATCATCTTTCAATTGTCTACCACTTGTGCCACCAAACGCCCCCTATGAACTTACAATGTTATGCCCACACTCATTTACATGTAGGGCCATATATACGATGAAGTCTTCTGCAAAAGGCGTTTGAAGAAAATTTACGTTGCATATGGGCATGGCCCATATCTACATTCTGGCTCTGAAAGACATTGGGGTATATTCTATAAGCTCCGAGATAGCTGATCCGTGCAGTCTAATACGGAAGCCCCATTGACTTGAATGGGATAACTTAGGGTACACCCCAACAAAGCACAGTCTCTAATATGTGGGTATCTACGCTCCCTGGAGTAGCCTGAGGGTACGCCCCAGCATAATCTTGATTTTGGCAAGGGTCTAGGTAACCCCCTCCCTGGTGACACCTCAGAGATTCCCCCCTTCCTTACTGATGCACTGCACTAAAAGCCTGCCCTGTTGCTGCATCTCAGCACGACCTCCAATTGTAGGTAGTACTAGCTGAGAGCCCCGGCGTTGCCCGGGATGTTTGTGGTGTGGGTGTGGCATTTGGGTGGGGAGTGGTCCACGCGGCCCATGGCGGTGTGCGGTGGTACTGCTGCTGTGGCTGTACTGATGGTGATTGTATCGGTGTGCTGATTTGGGAGGGTTTGTTGCTGATGTGGGGGTGCGGATGTGGGTGTGCCGATGGGGGAGGTGCGAAGGTGCCAATGTGTGGGTGCTGATGGTGTTGATGGGGGCTGGGAATGGTGGGGAGCCGAGAATGCCAGTGTGCTGGGGGGGCATGGGATACCGGTGTGCTGATGTGGTGGTGCTGGGGATAGTGTGCGTGTGTGTGTGTGTATACGTGTGTGTGTATACATGTTTGTGTGTGTGTATACATGTTTGTGTGTGTGTATACATTGTATGTGTGTGTGTGTGTGTGTATAAGTGTGTGTGTGTATACATGTGTGTGTGTGTGTATACATGTGTGTGTGCATATGTCTACGTGTGTGTGTGTGTGTACATTTCTGTGTGTATACATGTGTGTGTATACATGTTTGTGTGTGTGTATACATGTGTGTGTATACATTGTGTGTGTGTGTACATTTGTGTGTGTGTATACATGTGTGTGTATACATGTATGTGTGTGTGTATACATGTGTGTGTGTATACATGTGTGTATGTGTGTGTGTGTATGTCTACATGTGTGTGTGTATGACTCCATGTGTGTGTGTGTGTGTGTACGTGTACATGTGTGTTAGTATACGTGTACATGTGTGTGTGTGTGTGTGTGTGTGTGTACGTGTCTACGTGTACGTGTGTGTGTCTACGTGCGTGTGTGTGTGTGTCTACGTGCATGTGTGTGTCTACGTGTGTGTGTGTCTACGTGTGTGTGTCTATGTGTGTGTGTGTCTACGTGTGTGTGTGTGTCTACGTGTGTGTGTACGTGTGTACGTGTGTGTGCGTGTCTACGTGTGTGCGTGTCTACGTGTGTGTGTCTACGTGTGTCTGCGTGTCTACGTGTGTCTGCGTGTCTACGTGTGTGTGCGTGTTTACGTGTGTGTGTGTGCGTGTCTACGTGTGTCTGCGTGTCTACGTGTGTCTACGTGTGCCTGCGTGTCTACGTGTGCCTGCGTGTCTACGTGTGCCTGCGTGTCTACGTGTGCCTGCGTGTATACGTGTGCCTGCGTGTATACGTGTGTCTGCGTGTATACGTGTGTCAACGTGTGCCTGTGTGTATACGTGTGTCTACGTGTGTGTGTATACGTGTGTGTACACGTGTGTGTATATGTGTGTGCGTGTATACGTGTGTGTACACGTGTGTGTACGTGTGTGTGTCTACGTGTGTGTGTACATGTGTGTCTACGTGTGTGTGTGTGTATACGTGTGCCTACGTGTGTGTGTGTGTGTATACGTGTGCCTACGTGTGTGTGTGTATACGTGTGTCTACGTGTGTGTGTACGTGTGTATACGTGTGTGTGTATACGTGTGTATATACGTGTGTGTGTGTATATATGTGTGTGTGTATACATGTGTATACGTGTGTCTGTGTGTATACGTGTGTCTGTGTGTATACGTGTGTCTGTGTGTATACGTGTGTGTGTATACGTGTTTCTGTATAGGTGTGTGTGTCTACGTGTGTGTGTGCCTACATGTGTGTGTCTACATCTGTGTGTGTATGTCTACATGTGTGTCTACATGTGTGTGTGTGTGTCTTATGTATAGAGATATATATAGTGTGTGTGTGTGTGTGTGTACGGAGGGATCAGGCTGGAGATGAAGGAATGTATGTCGGGGCGGGGGGGGAGCTGCTTACCTTACAGTCGGCAGCATCTTCCTCGTGCAGGCCGGGAGACGGACCCTGCAGTCATCTGTTACGGAGGGGCGGGGATCGGACGGGAGCCGGACAGAGGGCATGTGGAGGGGGGGGGAGCTGCAGGGAGAGCAGCACGGGCATGTGGAGGGGGGGGTGAGCAGCACGGGGCATGTGGAGGGGGGTGAGCAGCACGGGGCATGTGGAGGGGGGGTGAGCAGCACGGGGCATGTGGAGGGGGGGTGAGCAGCACGGGCATGTGGAGGGGGGGTGAGCAGCACGGGGCATGTGGAGGGGGGAGGGGGGAGAGCAGCACGGGGCATGTGGAGGGGGGGGTGAGCAGCACGGGGCATGTGGAGGGGGGGTGAGCAGCACGGGGCATGTGGAGGGGCGGTGAGCAGCACGGGGCATGTGGAGGTGGGGTGAGCAGCACGGGGCATGTGGAGGGGGGGTGAGCAGCACGGGGCATGTGGAGGGGGGGTGAGCAGCACGGGGCATGTGGAGGGGAGGTGAGCAGCACGGGGCATGTGGAGGGGGGGGGTGAGCAGCACGGGGCATGTGTGGGGTCACTCCTGCAGGGCGGGAGCCCCCCCCGCTGCATCTGCCTCGAGGTGAGGCGGCGGTGCCGAGGAGCGTGGCTGGCGGCGCCAGGTAGGCTGGGCTTTGCTGTGAAGGGGGGTGGGAGAGGTGAGGCGGTGCCGAGGAGCGTGCGGCGAGGCCCGTGGGTATGCTGCCTCACCCATCCGGCCGCTGCCTCACCCATCCGGCCGCACCCACGTGGATGTGAGGCGGGAGGCAGCGTGTTGTGGCCGCTCCCCCGCTGTGTCCCGGGCGCTCGCTCCGCTCCCCCGCTGACTGTAGCGGCGCCGGGGTGTGAGCTTGGGGGGGAAGGGGTGTGAGCTTGGGGGGGGGGTGAGGTGTGTGTGTGTGACACTGTGTGTGTGTGTGTGTGTGACACTGTGTGTGTGTGTGTGACACTGTGTGTCCTTTGGCCCGTCACTCCGCCTCAGGCCAATGAGAGGTGTGCGGGGCGGCCCAAGGGACCAATGAGATTTCCCCTAGGGACACCGGACATCCAGACAGGCAGGCATACAGTACTTTCAATTATATAGTATAAGATTTCACATTTTAATGTCTGTCAGAGAGCCTGAGGAAGTTTGTGAAAGCGAAACGCATTGCTCCTATTCACCACAGATGTTTGGACCTCGGAGGCCACCGTAGGGAAGCTGTGAGGTGCGTTCCAGCCTTGCGTGTCACTCGCTGCTGTTCGGATGTAGAAGCAGAGCGTGCTCGAACGGGACGAGCCCCACGGACTTCAGCGGCATCCGACAGGGAATTTTAAGTTGTGAGTTTTTATTGTTTATCTATGTTTTCATTAAAATGTGAAATACTTCATGTGCACTCTCTATGTGTTTGACTGACATCCCGGGGTGAGGCCTACATGGGACTAGGCGAGAAGGAGCCATACCAAGTGTTGATTACTAAGGAAAGAACTACCAGATGCACCTGTACTCACACAAGCCCGTGTGAGTATTTATATTATAATTTTTATCACTGTCTCATCCCCCTTTGACCCACCCGTGTTTAGTTTACACTACAGGAAGTGCATTGACCGTGGTTCCTGTGCACCATTGTGGTGTAGGGCAAGTCTGGCTATAATACTAACCAGTCTACCCTCAGATCCTACTATATTTATTTTCTGGATTTCTATTCATCCGCCCTCCCCTTGTGTTTTCTGTCACATTCTCTGGGGAACAAGGAAAGGTTCTCTAAAGGGTTTCCGGACAGTGGACTCTGAAGGCGCCCACCTGCATTGTGTTTCACACAGGAGTCCCCCGCATATGGTAATAATATTATTTCATTACTTATTCCATCGTGATTTGGGATTCATCCTGAGAGAGCGCCAAGGGATTTTCTGTCATTATACTTCTCACATGGAAACATATTATAAGGTTATTGGGATGCCTTTGTCTTCTATTTCCCAATAAGGCTTCTTCAGAAGTAAATTTTGATTTCTATTAGGACTGTCACTATTTCACAGAAACCAGTTTGAAACTACGCAGGATTCCTCTCTATGCTCCTACCGGGAGAATTTATTTTTGATTATCCCAACATTAGTCTTTTTAGAGCTTCCTCCCCCCCTCTCTTTCCAAGGGAAAGGAGAGAAAACAAAAGCAACTGAAAAAACGAGTAAATAAGAACGATGGCGGAGATTGTTTTTGCCATTGTATATGTATGTAGCGCCCTTCCCTCCCCACCCCCATTATGGGAGATTTGCAGGTCCCTGGAGTTTGTGGTGCTAATCTGTAGGTTGAGTCTCCGCTGTTGGTGTGTGGGAGTAGCAACAGAACAGGGTTTCAGCATTCCTCTCTCACGATGCAGCGCCTCCATCCTGCAGGGACCCTATTAGAAACAGGGGTAAACCCCACAGGCAATTCTCTCCTCCATAGAACACACAGCAGTGATGGTACAACTGGATCTTTATTGTGGCAGATGGTCATCTCATTTCTCATGCAAGAGAGGTACAATCATAGGCGGTTCTCTCTCGTATCCCTCGCAGCTTGCATGTATCTTTCTGGATCAGAGCCTAGCACGCAGGACCCATCCCTGGAATTAGCCCAAGGAGCTTGAGGCCCCAAGAACCTTTCCTTAGCTTTCCTTTCCCTGATGGGGTAAGGGGTATTCACCCACTCCCTAAAGGAGAAGCTATCTGGAACTCCACATAGAACACTCTAAATTTAGCAGGATCCATGTTATATACCCCAGGGGGCCCGGGAAGAGGGCAGCACCCTTCCAGAAAGTCCACCCCCAGGGTCACATGCTCCAATGGTCCCAGATAGCACCTGTACACCGCATCAAATTATCAGCCTCATGGTAAACATACAGGATGACTCATGTTATGAGGAACTTAACCCCAACACACTGCCTGCTCCTTACCAGGACTTACCGGGTTGGGG
This sequence comes from Ascaphus truei, assembly GCF_040206685.1. Taxonomy (NCBI): domain Eukaryota; kingdom Metazoa; phylum Chordata; class Amphibia; order Anura; family Ascaphidae; genus Ascaphus; species Ascaphus truei. The sequence continues at coordinate 16,873,559 of NC_134495.1, read as the reverse complement.
CCAGAGAAAAAAGTAGCCAGGGGCACCAGGCTACATGTAGGTTGTGGAATTTAAGGATAGAGTCCAAATTTCATGTTACTTTACAAGTTGCTTTTCCCTTTAGTTTTTCATTTTGGTCACCTATTTCATCACAGTAATGTTCTATTTAGGAGGAACCGTCATGTCACTTGTTTTCCCGGCTCTCTTAAACGGTCACACTTGGGAATGTGTGCTATTTAAAGGAACAGTTCGCCCCACAGAAACAGGAACTTGGATGATGACTCTTTCAATTTGTGACATTTGTGATATTGTCCTGTCCTGCAGTGATATCATCCTTTCAAGCACTGACATCATTTCTGAATGGCGACGATTTTCTTCACCCAAGATTCTTTCTTCAGAAGCTGCAATAGCTGAGTAGGTGTCACGAGCAGGAGGACTTGAATGCTGGGTTAATCCACGAGTGGGAACATCTTCATGCTCACTTGAGTGAATTTGTCCTTGAGTGGCAATAAAGAAAGACATTATGAACTGCCATAGAACTTTCACTTGTTTATCATATAATGAGAGTTGTTCTCACAGTGTAACACATAACATGTTTCCATAAATTTTCATTTGTGTCAAATTAAAAGTTTATGCTTGAAGTAACAATTATGTTTTGACTCAGTGTGAAAGAAGAATGAATGAAAGGTTGTTGTAACCTCACAACTCCTAGCTGATAGTTTACAACACACACAATACATGTTGTCATGAAAAACTACATCTTCTGTGACAATAACTGATGTGAAGTTAATTACATGTGAAAGGCATTTATTTAGCATGGCAAATTAGCATCTAGAAATGTACACATTAGATGTCCTGCACCTCATACACTCACCTTCCATGCTTGATGATGAGCTGGATGAGCTGGATGAGCCAGGTGATGAGACATGTTCAGTGTCAGGTGACACATGAGCTTCAGGAGCAACTATATAGAAGAATAACATAAGAATTTTATTGACATGTGTACATAATTAACATAAAGTTTGTGAAGTGGGAGTATTTATGGCTAAATATCAGCATCACATAAGGAAATGACAATTTGTTTCTGCCAAGCTGTACATAATCCATCTTAACATCAATGTACATGTGAACCTAATTGGCACCTTTATTGTAAAAACCATACAACATACAATGTTCATGCAGGAATGCGTTGTAAAATTAAGTGTTCTGTTGTACATACACTGCATATGTTGTGTAGTAATCTAACAATAATAATGTACATCACTACCATGACAGCAAAGTTGACTCTGCTTATAATTCAGTACCTAATTGTGGAAATGTGAATGAATGTTTTTAGTGATCTGTGGGAACATTTAAGAGAAGCAGGTGTAGCGCTCAATGTGGCTGACACTCATCAACACATGCAGTGTGTCGCTCACAGATGCTACTGGTGTGATAATGTGGCGTTTCTATAAGGTTAAAAGAAGATATGAGTGAACGAATGACTAACGTACGTTTTCATATATAGTGGGCTGGTGGGTGAAAGTCTTCATAGAATTACCATTTCAAATGAATGTGATGAACTTCTGTTCACCTTGTCAGCTTCTAACAACTGTAGTCCCTCCCACAAGACGTGACAGCACCCTTACCTTTTATTTGTTTCTACCACCTGTAAGGCGTCCCACAAGACTTGACCGTAACATGACCCTGTGATCTGGCTCGGTGCCCATCCACACCCCCTGTGTTCTCCGCTATGCTGTGATTACATATTAATTGCAGCTGATTTCACACACTGGTACATGAGCGAAATAAAACTCTGAAGAGAGCTACATATGAACACAATTAAATACCATCTCTCAGTATACTACATGAAGCAAAAAAAGAGCTTTAATTAAACATAACGAAATGTGTTTGTGCAAATTATGAATGTTCGCCTTTGAATGCACTATCTTCCATGCAAGACTTGATGAGGCAGTAAGGTCTGTTTATAGGTGTAACATAGATTATCACTAACTTATGTGTGTGTGTGTATATATATATATATATATATATATATATATATATATATATATAGCAACTGTAAATATTACTGTATGCTCATTTGCATGTCTTAGACAGGTCTTCAACCCTGTCTTTCCCCATCATCGCCCAGCATACAGCGCTTCCACTGCAGCAAGGGATTCTGGGAAATGACATGCAAATGAGCACTCAGTGCCACCTTTTGCCACCAAATATATTAATTGTTACTTTTTGTAGGACAACTAGATATAAATCTATAGAGATAGATAGATATCTAGATATATAGAGAGAGACATATATACAGATATATATGTAGGTATGCTTATATTGGGAAGAAAGTATAAGTTGCAGCGGAAATATAGATAAGAACTGTAACCTACGACACGCCTAGTACAGTAACATTTGTCACCTGGTGGAAATGGAGCAGAATAAATTCCGATATCTCTGTCCCCGGGCAAACCCTCCACGACGACAGGAATAAATTTTTCCCGCATCTGCTCCTCCAATGGTGTTAAGATTAGAGCTTGTGCTGGCGGCCCACCTCCGGTGCCAGAAGCATGCCTCCGTGGTGCTTGTATTTTTTTCTTTAATTTTGCCCTGATATCATCGAATCTCTTCCGACAATTCGCCCGGTCCCTGACATGATTCCTACACGCAGACACAGCCAAGGTTATTTGATCCCACATTTCTTTTTTTGATGCTGAACTTGTCCGCCCTTGAAATACATACAAAATATATGACGTTAATTATTATTATAAAAACGATCAGTTTCCTAAACTGCTACCTGTTCCAAGAGATACCAAACATGCTGGTTTAGGTGTAATATGTGTACCACATGAGCATTTACGTGTAAACATACAAATGTAAGGAAGCTTGCATGAATATTGTATGAACTTTGGCAACATTTTTAGACTGATTGTTATGGTCGTTCTAAAGCATGAAGGAATATGTGTGTAACAATTAAGTTTAATTGATAGATATTAGATAATAATATTTTGATATTAAGACACCTCACATGACCTAGGATAACATGTCTTTGAAGAATCAATGCAAAGATAGACTTACCTAGTAAATGCCCATACAGACAGTCATAGTTCTCCAGAATCCCTGTGACAAGAACTGTGTTTTCCTCTTCATTGATCCGAGGATTACATGGCTGCTCCACACGTTTCTTGTGAATACGTGCAGGCCCAGAGCTTGGCTGCTGCTGACTGGACTCTCCTTCTTCCAATGGAAGAGACTCCAAAAGCGGCCACCAGCAACCACCCCACCACCAGACACCCCAGCAGCACCAGCAACAGAGCCATCAGCAGCACTCGCACTCACAGCAACACCACTCGCACTCCCAGCAACACCATTCACACTCGCAGCAACAGCACTCCCCTGAATCCTACGTTCACTCAGACGCGTACTCACACGACTACCAGTACCACTCACACTAGCATCACTCTTCCCACGCCTTGCGGCCATACCTCTAGCACTCACAAAGAACAGAAAAGAAATTTAAAGACAATCACACTGAACACTTACAAAGTGAAAACAAGACAAAGATGTAAACAAAACAACACAGGACAAACCTCTCACAATACACCACAACTGTCTCAGTCAATATGAAATATGTAAATCGGCCAGCTCTGTGTGTCTCTCTCTCTCTCTCTCTCCCAACAACACAGAGAATGAATAAAAAGACACGCTGCCTTTAAATGGGCCGCTCAATCCAAAACATGCTTGCTTCAGCAGATTCAGCAAGAACTTTCATTGGGGAACCTAACACCACCTCGCCATGCACGCCGATACACATGTGTATGATCGGCAAATCATTGGCAGAGTGGGAGCCAATGTTTTCAGCTTGATTCGGAAGGGATTCGGCACTTATTGCATACGGAGAGGGAAAATCGCCAGAATCATGCCGATAAGGTACCCTTGGCGATTGCACTTTTTCGGCGCTTACTGCATAGAGCCCATAGTGCTTAGTTCTATTATCGGTATCTGCCCCGGAGAAGCATAACATAGCTTCATTTCAGGAAGTGGAGCATGGAGACTGTATGAGGAGGATTCTCTGGAACCAACATGCAAGTTCTCCATTGCTGTAGTGTAGTTCTACACAAGCTTCGGATACCTCATAAGTCTGTTGTTCAGATGCCCATTCGACTGCTAATGGACCATTATAAAAGTACCACAACTTACAACAACACCTTGTACAATAACCAAGTCAATAACACTGGAGAAATGTGGATGCTTTCACTTTACTGGAAATCCAATACATCTTGCTAAAGGCGACTCCAATAAAGCAGCCACGTTTAATGAGTAGGTACCACTAAAGCACAGGTAATAAAGAGAATGATAACCATGACATATCTGGTCATGGGATGACACCTCCATGGTGTTGCAGGCCACTCCATCATAGAAGGGGTTAACCCACTTTCTCTACAAATGTGTTTCATTCTCAGCTGCCTACACTGTACATTGACCCAAGATTGCCATTACATTTGTCTTAAGTGCTTCTCATTGTAATCATTACTGCAATCTGCAGGGTAAATCAGGTTGACGGCTCTTTGAAAACTACAGATTGTTTCATTTTTGTTGTTTAGTCAGTAAAGCCGAGATCGATAAAGCTGCAAGCTATCTCCGTAATCTGGTTCGAGGGAATGACCTCGGAACAGAGGCAAATGGTAAAATAATATTGCCGCTCGTCTGCTGAAATTGAAGACCTCATTTGGTCAACTGCAAATTGACTGAGCCACTTATTGAGCCACCTGTGCTGAAGCAGGGATATTTTCAAAACCTGACCTGCGTGTGTGTTGGGGTCCTGAGGACTAGAGTTGAGAACACCTGGCATAGGGGGTTATGCTCTAAACTGTGTTGGTGGCAATCAAGCACTAAATATGAAGGTGAGTTCTGGTGTTATTGTCTGGCCAGCACTTACACACTTTATAGCATAACCTCTATGGGTCAGATCCACAGAGCTCAATGAACTCAGGGTTTATAACAACAGCAATATCAGTAACAGACGTTATTATCCTAAGGTCATCGCATGTTCACAAGCTAATTATATGCAAAAACAACAGCTGCTTTATGTCATTATTAGCACAGGCTTAACACCACGTTAAGTTAGCACATCTTGTATTAGCTTCAAATAACATGGCGTTAAGCTTGTCTTATTCAAAGGTGGCGTTTCTCTGGATGAGAGAGAGTGAGAGTGAGAGTGAGTGAGTGAGTGAGTGAGAGACAGAGAGAGAGTGAAAGAGAGTGGGGGAGAGGGAGAGAGAGCAGAGCAAGCAAAGAGAGGGGAGAGGTGGGGGAGGGGAGAGGGGAGAGAAGAGACGAAAGAAAGAGGAAAGAGAGGAGACAAAAGAGGAGAGAGGCGAGAGTGGGGAGATGAGATATGAGGGAAGAGAGGAGAAGAAAGAGGGGATGGGGGAGAGATGAGATGAAAGAAAGGGAACAGAGGGAAGAGAGGTGACGAAAGAGGGGGGAGAGAGGGGAGGGAAGAGACAAAAGAAAGAGGGAAGAGAGGAGACAAAAGAGAGGAGACAAAAGAAGGGAGAAGGAGAGAGGTGAGAGAAGAAACGAAAGAGAGGGAAGAGGAGATGAAAGAGGGAAGAGAGGAGATGAAAGAGAGAAGAAAAAGGGGAGGGAGGAGAGACAGATAGATTAAAACAAAACCTATATTTCATGGTATGGAAGGGAATAACGCCTTCAGGTAGAACCAACGTCAAGTTAAATCCCTGCTTTTACCCTTATTGACATATGTGGGTAGGGTTTGTTAGGGGGAATGCCTCTTTTGCATAGAATTATCACTAGCGGTCGTTATGGTCTTTCCGTCTGAAAAAAAAGTCTTAACGTAACGTGATTGAGCTTTCCAAGTTATGGCATAACGGGAAGTTACATTAGGTCAACGTTATGTAAACGCGCTTAACAGAGCTCTGAGGACCCTTGTGTGAGACACGTACAGTATATTGAAGAAGATTGTCATGTTTCTAAATAATCAGCTTGGAGTACTATCATTTTCTTGCGTGAAAAATAAAGGTTCAATCCTGCACGGGTTACAGGTGCATTTCCAAGTGCTAATAAGAATAATAAAAATGCTAATTATTGTTATTATAATATACCCTAAATGCACATGGAGTTTGGAGTCAACTGGCCCAGCTGGGTATATGTATGTTGCTTCATAAGAGGACTGATTGTGCTTTGTCTGCAGAGCTATCGCTAGCTGTTTCCTGCTGATCCATTTGCAACAAAAAAAATCTGAAATGATTTGTCCTTCGCTGAAGCGGTTTGTGAGAAATGCAAAACGCACTTTCACTTAAAGTGCGTTGAAAAGAATCATTCTTCCTTCGCTCTCACCGCATCACCAGATTACAAAGCCACTTGCTATTTCAAAGGCTTCGACAGAATGTCAAGGCTATAAGAGATATTGTGGGATGTTAATTAATTCTACTAACTCCATTAAAAAAAAAGATATACATATATATATATATTTATTTGTTTCATGTGTTGTGTAGCAGAAATTCACTGCAATAACTTAAATGATCCTTCTGAAAAGCTATTCTGCTTCAGAGCTATTTCCTTCTTTAATAATTATCTGCTGCATTATTTATTGCAGTGGCTGAATCGTGAAAATGGGTGAATGCTGTCTAGTTACTGTATACCAGGGATAGTCAACAACAGTCCTCAAGAGCTATCAACAGGTCAGGTTTTCAGGATATCTCTACTTCGGCACAGGGGGTGCAGTTTTCGACTGAGCCATGGATTGAGTCATACAGAAAACCTGACCTGTTGGTAGGTCTTGTGGACTGGCGTTGGCCACCCCTGCTTCATCATAATCATTTGCTCCTGAAGCACATCTTTAAAATTCTAAAAACCTAATATGTTTATCCGGCTACGGCCACACCTGGGGTGCAATCCTGGCAGCGCTGTACTCTGCCAAGGAACCGCAGAAATATGGAATAACAAGAAAGACGATGTATCACTGTTTTATATCATAGTCGTGCAATGATACGGTGTGGCATGGTGTTCCCAATATGTAAAAAAGGAGAAGGTTTTTACCCCTATCACATTTCCTGGTAGATTAGAGTAAACATTTTTTTTTTACAGAACGTTGTCCTTATAGTATATAAAAATATATATTGTGACGTCACTCACAGTTCCTCTGACTTTAATAGGTTCTATCCTACATGCGGTCAAATCGAGATGGGTGTTTGATGCCTTTTGGAAAAGAAGGAATTGTAACCACTTTTGGAAATGTTTCCTCGGTGTTTCTAAGGGGGTAATCCAAGGGCCTTTTTTTTTCTATTTTTTTTTTTTTTACCCTGTTAATTTCAGCTCCCGGGACCCCCTGCTTCCAGAGATACTTACCTCTGCAGTAGGTGCCGGTTGCAAGCTCAGGTTGAGCTAGCTGGGCTTTAAAGTTTAAAGCTCCCACGTCACGTGAGCCAAAAGGAAGCTCAATCTGATGATGTCACGGCTTCCTATTGGCCCGCAGGGCGCGGGTTCTATGAACAGCGGCCATTCCGTGATCCCTGGTAGCCGACAAAAGCGGCTACCAGTAGCTATACGGAGGTAAGTGTCTCTGGAACCAGGGGGTCTCTGGAGCTGAGATTAATGGGGTTCAGCTCAGAAGACCCCCTGCTTCAATGTTGTGTTAACATTTTGTGGATTGCCGGTTTAAACATTATACCCTGAAATTTAAGATGGGTTTATTGTCCTTGCCCCTGCCTTGTTACTCCCTAATCGTTACCCTCTTATCAAACGGATGGAGAAAAGAACGATGGACAATCAAGATAAACTCCCCAATACGCTCCCCACAAAGAAAAAATGTTCCGACTTTCCAAAATGATTTAAAAATACTTATTCTTGATTGATTGGTTAAGATCAGCCAGTTGCAGCCAATTAATCCCATCACTGACATTAGTTCACGCTGGTGTTGTGCCAGGCTGAACCTCTAACAGCACCAGGCATATTGCTGTAATTAGTTAAGATTGATACCATTGGAACTCCAACCACCATGGTGCTGGGACTCATTACTCTTTTAATCCCCCCAAAGAGCTGTGGTCGCATATGTGCTGGAACTAGGACTGTGTGGGGGGGGGGGGGATGGGGGGAGGGTGAGGATTAATACAATGGTACATTATGGAAATTTATATATGTTACATATCACCCATACCTTAAAGATAAATCCTCGACTCCTGCCTGTTGTAACTATTTCTTCACTGGAAAGAATCTATAAGGCGATCTATGTCCATTTCCATCGGATGGCTGGGCCGGAGGGTGAGGAGGAGGGGGCGGGGAGGGAACTGTTCAAAATCATTACGGCTGGTTGGCCCCAACGTTCGATCTAAACCACTGAACGGATATTTGAGCGGTCCCAGTGGAGGCCGATACACACACAAGACACATTTTCTTGATGGTGTCTCAAGAAAAGGGTAATAGTGCCATTAATTTCACTTCGACTCACAAATGTCAGAGATAAAAGCAATGGCCTTATGTATGGAAACAATGTTTCCCCATTTCCAACACGACATACACCTTGAGATTTCAGTCAACGCCATTGTTATATGAATAACTCAGTAAGATCACACAGTAACATCCGGAGTTAAGAACAACAGGAATTTATACTCACCAGCGTTTTTACTATTGAAGTCCTGGCACAGCCTTGGCTAAAACAGGGGTGGGCAACTCCAGTCCTCAAGGGCCACCAACAGGTCAGGTTTTGTGTCTTCGACTGAGCTACTGATTGAGCCAATTGTGGTGAAGCAAGGATATCCTTAAAACCTGACCTGTTGGTGGCCCTTGAGGATTGGAGTTACCCACTCCTGGGCTAGAATGTAAAGTAAACAATACTAAAATCTGTATTTATGACAGCACTGTCCTAGTAGACGTTAAGGTGTCCCGTGAACTCTAAATTCCACTGTGGTTCCACTGCAAATCAGACAATTGGAATATGCAAGACATGGATAAGGTAGATTTCCATCTAAAAACACTTACATGGAACACAGAAATACTGCAGGTTGAAAACAACAAAAGAGATTAAAATAATCTCTACCTCTAACACAGATGCTCTCTACAACCAGTAAAGTTCTTTATAATTTGAAATAAAATCATTGAAGGATATTTACTGCCCTAGTAAGTGGAAGTCATTCTAAACACTTCGCCTTTGAACGCTGTAGTCAAACAAAGCCTTAATTACTTCAAAGCCTCGCTATAACACAGGGGAGGGAGAGATCGAGGAGACAGCATGCAATGGTTAAAACCTATTTAAAGGTCTAGGTTAGGAGACTTACAGTTACAGAATTCATGCATCCAGTATGCGTTTGCAACCGAATGCCATTCATATAGTGTTATCTCAGGCGGGGGTGCGCAAAGCGGGGGGGAGGGGAGAATCTCCAGAGCGGGCGCGGCAGCTACAGAAGTCCCGCACTCTACCCCAGGGCACTTAAATTAAATACTGGGGGGACTGCGCAGGGCCTCTGCAGCTTCTCCTACCTGATCTTCGTCGACGTGTCGCCATGGCAACGTGATGTCACATGAACCTGCGACATTATTTGAGGGGGGGGGGGGGGCGCAAGCCGGGAGGTAAGTAGGCGGGGGGGGGGGGGCGCAGGTTAAAAACTTTGCGCATCCCTGATCTAAGGGGTGGAGAATTTTACAATGGTGTTTAAAGATGGAGATAATTATTGCTTGCACCTCTTAGGCTGAGTCCATGTCAGCGCTTATCCACTGACCCGCGCTGAGGCGCGCTGATGCTTGTAAGTGAGCCCCTGCAGCCGCAATGAGAGCGGCTTTAGCAGGGGCTCGCGCACACTTCCGCAGGCGTGCGTAAGCGTAGCCGACAAGAATTTTTTCGTTTAAGCGCACATGGGAGCGCAGAGCCGGTCACATGAGCAGTTCGCCCAATGAGAGCGAACCAGCTCCGTGACGTCACTGCCCCCACCCCCCCCCCCCGACACCCCCCCCGTTTCCCTCAGCCTCCGCGCGGCTGAATTCTCTATGGACTCAGCCTTACACGTGCAGCACAAAGTGTTAAGTGCGATAATTTACTTACATATAACTATCTTCCTTCTGTTATTCTGTCCCCTACCAATATTAAAAGCACTTGAAAAGTATTTGTGACCTAAACATATACTTATGCTGTCTAAGTGATATATGTTATATGATGCCTTCCATTAAATGCATAAAATGACATTTATCTAACATTTATTGAATAAAGGAGGATTGTGACACTTTTCAGGAAGGTTGGATCATACAAACACCCAACGTTATTGAGGATGTTTGTGTATTATAGATGCAGTTTTGATTAAAGAATGTAGATTTATTGTAGGTTGTGATACCTTTCAATGGACCAAAACAAAGGTTACCCACACGTAATAGAGTGTTATACTAGAACTAGAGAGAGTGCAGAGAAGCACCACCGAATTAATAAAGGGGGTGGACAATCTGATTTATGAGTAGGGGCAAGCTAAATTAAATTTGTTTACATTAGAAAGAGGCGTCCAAGAGGGGATATGATAACTATATACAAATATATTCGGGGACAGTACAAGGAGCTTTCAAAATAACTATTTATCCCAAGGGCAGTCCAAACGACACCGGGTCATCCCTTAAGGTTGGAGGAAAGGAGATTTCACCAGCAACAAAGGAAAAGGTTCTTTACAGTAAGGGCAGTTAAGATGTGGAATTCATTACCCATGGAGACTGTGATGGCAGATACAATAGATAGCTAAACAAAAAGTTGGGCATCTTTTTAGAAACTAAAGGTATACAGGGATATACCAAATAAGTAAACATGGGAAGGATGTTGATCCTGGGAGAAATCTGACCATTATTTGGAGTCAAGAAGGAATTACATTTTCCACTTCCGAGACATCATTGGATGATGTCTCACTGGGGTTTTATGTTTGCCTTCCGCTGGATCAATATATTGTAAGTACAGATATAGGATAAGTATCTGTCGTCTAAATTTAGCATAGGTTGAACTTAATGGACAGATGTATTTTCAACCTTTGTAACAATGATATACAGAGCTTTCAAATCTCTATAACACCCAAGAAAACCCATTGTTGGTCTATTAAAAGGAAGCATAAACTATGGTGGATCTACTCTTCTCCAGTTATGCCACTACATTAAGAGTGAAAAGAAATCAAGCATCTGTAAATACCTGGAGGCCAAACTACATTTGTGGTACACTTGGGCCTATGTTCACTAAAGGAAGCTATGTATTTGCACGCCCCAAGAGAAATTGATGGAGTTCAGCTCCCTGCTGCAATCCTGGGTAAAAAAAAAAAGAGCTTATATTGCTCCTATGATGTCTCCAGGCTGAGAAAGCAAAAAAACGCGGTTCTGGAGATAGTGCTGAGACGATGTCGCTGCGGCAGGGGGGGGGGGGTCCATGCTTCCAAATGGGACCTTGGGCGCCAGGGCAGACGCGGTCATGGGCACACTGCTTGCCCCAGTGCCAGCGACATTAAGTTCTTCTACATCTGTACCACACCAAAGTTTGTGCTTTTCCCTAGGCAATACATTGAATTTTAAAAATAGCTACATGGTGTTGCATATATGAACCTGAATGACATCTAATGGTGTAGCAAGAGAACTGCATCTTCAAGATGGAGGAAAAGAACATCGATAACGTCCCTAATAAAAACACACACGCACACAACACCCCAGTAAGTGCAAAACCCATACCCACCACACCATATAGATCTGTCAAAAAGGAGTGCTACCAGGTTTGTGACAATGTATACAACAAAAGACAGAAAGCCCCAATGTTACATCCAACATAATCACATAGTTATAGTTTTTCATGAGTTGACCCTCACTTATGAAGAAAAGCAGATATGTATTTAACTATACGATTCGTCATGTTGGGTGTAACATTGGGGGGATGGGGGGTGGGGGGGGGTTCTGTCTTTTGTTGCATTCCTACCAAGACCTAATTATTGAAACAAATATGTTATTCTGCAGGCGGTTGATGCATTTAAATCATGATCTGTTGCATAGTTTAGAAACAGTATCTTGCAAACTCTCCCAACATTTTTAGGTTGCTTTATTGTTATGAACGTAGGAAAAGTGAATCTACAATTGTAACGCTGGTTATTACATAGTTGCAGAGCTGTTTAAAAGAAATATGACTGTTGTAATGGACATAAAGTATTCCATGATCTTCACTGAAGGCCATTTTTAGATTATTTTTTTTATCATTTCTTAGATTATTTGCTAGAGCACTTTTTTTTCAGCACCCTTGCAAATTATTTCAGTATTTTCTTCAAATGAAAACTGATAGTGGTTTTGACACTAAAGGGTTTCCTTAGGCTGGTGTAAAGGCAATTTCTAAAAGCAAGAAAATGGAACCAACGAAGATCAAATTGGAATCTAATGAGTAGTGTCTAAAAGGGCTCAATGTGGCACAGGGTCAAGAAGAATTATCTTCAAAAAGGTCACAGATCTATATGTGAGGCTAATCCTGTTCTGTATCCAAGAGTGACCCGTTAAGTACTGTTCCACGAAGGCATTTCAAAATGAATAACTTAAAGATGCGCCCTCGCACAGGAAACCCACAAACTAAATTCATAGGTTTGCTTACATTTACCTGTCGGCTGAATAATGTTTTCCAAAAGGCCGTATCAGTGCGAAAAAGATTTTTAAAGGCAGGCAATGAAGCAGTGCATTTTGAGTGTCGAGTGCCGACCTTTAGCAATTAGCATTTGCGAAGTAAAGGTTTTGCTTATCTCGAGAGTTTAAAGGAGGAAATCAGCAGAAGGAAGCTACACCAGTTTAATAAGTAAGATAATCTACTCACAAATGACAGCAACACATCACAAAGGAAAAACCACAGTGCAATACGATTTTGCTTCTGAATAGCAATTAACCAACATGCACATGTAAGCATTCCCCATCTTCCCCACATTAGACAGTAGCCTCACTGATAAGACGGCTCTGGCCCAGGCAGCTCTGCTGATGATTAAATGACCTTGTCAGAAAGTTTAGATATTTATTGATGCAGCTGGGATTTTTTCTGAAAAGAGACACAATTGGCTTCAGAAATCATTTGTATGCGGAGGAGACTCGAATATGGAGTTAAAAGGCCATTTAAACAGTTGGTATTTGTTGGTTTTTCCTTTAGGTCACTAAGGCACAGCTAAAAGCCTACAAAATACATCTCGTTGTGAAGGGACTTGTGCGTTAAAGCTGCAGTTCAGTCTTTTTTTATTTTTATTTATTTTTTTACTTCAATAGTTTTATGTGGGCAATCTCTAATTACCTAAAGAACTGTATAGCTGCCGGTCAATTCGTTCTCCATGTATTGATAGGTCGAAATTTGGTGACATAATTAGTGAAGGGATCTGTTTATATTCTGCTTGTCTGTCAGTGGAAGCTCATGAATATTCATGAGCACTCCTGCACTGACATGTGCTAGAGGGAGGGCAGGGCTGACAAAGGGGTGTGCCAGGGCTTGTGACAGGACATGAAGGGGCAGTGCCTTAGCAAATGGCTGTTAAAATAGAATACAAGAAAATTGGTCGTTCAAAGTTGTTTTTTTAAAACAGAAAATGCTAAAAGTATTTTTTCTTACTACAGAACTGATTTATTAAAAAAAACACACATGCAGGATATTGACTGAACTGCAGCTTTAAAGATAATTTCCAACCAAGACCCCAAGTATTGTATTACTTTAACAGTTTCTTTCTTGTATTTATATGTATCTATGTATGTATGTCTTTATTTATATAGCGCTTCACAGTAGTAATACACGTGACAATCATATAAATAACAAATAATACAAATAGCACATCATGGAAATAAGTGCTTCAGACATAAAAGTTAAATTTTGGAAGAGGAGTCCCTGCCCCGAAGAGCTTACAGTCCAATCTAATATCTAATAATCTTTATTATCTAATTATTATTTATTATTATTTATTATTATTATTTATTATTATCTTTAATATCTAATATCTTTAATGTTTACCAAATGTACTGCAGAAACCTACTGAGGAATGTAACGGGATATACAATTATTATCAGGTAGAGGGCAGGACAGAGGCACAAAATAAAGGTGGGACTCAGATTGACTAAAATCTCTTAGGCTTTGTCCCCGGTGGGCGCGGCTGCACACGCGGTACA
>NC_134495.1:16804776-16859262 GCF_040206685.1 Ascaphus truei | reverse complement strand
TCCTTTGGCCAAAGCGTCGTAAGCCTGCATACCAAACGTCAAGGTATAACCAATATATGCAGGTCCTAACACTACACTGTGAACCCTTCCTATTTACCTATGTACTAGCTGAGAGACCCGGCGTTGCCCCGGGATGTAAATGCGTAATAGGTAGTATTATTTATAAATCGTGGCACAATAGGTGACTGTTTGTTGTAAAGGTTGGATAATAATATTGAAAAGAAAGATGGAAGAAAATGTAATACGATGTTGTATAATAAATGGTTTATTGTAACCACACCACAGTACAATGTATATTTTGGTGGCATAAGTGATGTAAAAATCTGAGTCGTGTGTCCTGCTAGGGTGTGAGGGCGGCGGGTGGCGCGTGGGTTGTGAGTGCTGTGTGCGAGTGGGGGGTCCTGCTAGGGTGTGAGGCGGCGGGTGGTGCGTGGGTTGTGAGTGCTGTCTGTGAGTGGGGGTCCTGCAAGGGTGTGAGGCGGCAGCTGGCGCGTTGGGTTGTGAGTGCTGTCTGTGAGTGGGGGTCCTGCTAGGGTGTGAGGCGGTGGGTCAGTGATGTCGAGTGCGTAGGGGGCGGGAGCCAGCAGGTGTGTGTGGCGGCAGGTATGTGTCGAGTGTGGCGGGGTGTCTGTTGAGTGCGTGCAGCGGCTGTGAGGCGGGTGGGTGAAAGGTCAGAGGCGGCCGGAGTAAGGGCGGGTGAAAGGCAGAGGCGGGGAGTTGGGGAGGCGGTAAGGCGGGGCATGAAGGCGAAGGGCGGCGGGAAGGGGAGGAGGGGGTGGAGGAGGGGGGGCAAGGGTGTGGAGGAGGGGGGCAAGGGGTGGAGGAGGGGGGGCAAGGGGTGGAGGAGGGGGGAAGGGTTAGAGGAGGGGGGGGGGGAAGGGTTTAGAGGAGGGGGGGGGGAAGGGTTAGAGGAGGGGGGGGGGAAGGGTTAGAGGAGGGGGGGGAAGGGTTAGAGGAGGGGGGAGTGGAAGGGAGGTGAAGGGGGGGGGGTGGAAGGGAGGTGAAGGGGGGGGGTGGAGGGGAGGTGAAGGGGGGGAGTGGAAGGGAGGTGAAGGGGGGGGTGGAAGGGAGGTGAAGGGTGGGTGGAAGGGAGGTGAAGGGGGGGGGGTGGTGGAGGGGAGGTGAAGGGGGGGTGGAGGGGAGGAGGTGGTAAATGGGGAGGTGGAAGGGAGAAGTGGAGTGAGGGGAGGTGAAAGGGGGTGATGGGGGGTGAGGGGAGGTGAAGGCCGCTCACTCACCAGTCCGGCAGGTCCCACGTGGATCTGAGGCGGGAGGGCAGCGTGTTGTGGCCGCTATCCCGCTGTGTCCCGGGCACTCGCTTGCTCCCGCCGCTGACTGTAGCGGCGCCGGGGGGGGGGGGGGTATCGGAGAGACACTGACACTGGAGGGGAGGTGAAGGGGGGGTGGAGGGGAGGTGAAGGGGGGGTGGAGGGGAGGGTGAGAAGGCCGCTCACTCACCCCATCCGGCAGGTCCCACGTGGATCTGAGGCGGGACGGCAGCGTGTTTGTGGCCGCTCACCCCGGCTGTGTCCCGGGCGCCGCCATCTTGGGCACTCGGCGCCGCGAGGCAGCCTGCCTGGCCACTGGCTGTTCCCCCGCCGGGGAGGGGTGAGTTGTAGCGTCGGGGAGGGGGGGGCATGTATATGTGTGGGGGGGGGGAGAGGTGGAGAGATATAGAGGGGGGGGTCTCGCACGGCCGCTGACACTGGGTGGGGGGGGGGGCGCTGAAGGGGTAATAATAGTGTGTGTGTCCCGCTGACTGTAGCGGCGCCGGGGGAGGAGGGGGGTCGGGGTGAAAGCGCGGGAGACACGGGGAGAGGAGGAGGTGCGCGCGGGTGCTGCTAACACTGTGAGCCCCGCTAATTGTATGTAACAGTGTGTGTGTGTGTGTGTGTGTGTGTGTCACTGTGTGTGTGTGTGTGTGTAACTGTGTGTGTGTCTGTCACTGTGTGTGTGTGTCCCTGTGTGTGTGTGTGTCCCCGTGTGTGTGTGTGTGTGTGTGTGTGTGTGTGTGTCCCCCTGTGTGTGTGTGTCCCTGTGTTCCCTGTGTGTGTGTGTGTCCCTGTGTTCCCCTGTGTGTGTGTGTGTGTGTTGTCCCTGTGTGTCCTTTGGGCCCGTCACTCCGCCTCAGGCCAATGAGAGGTGTGCGGGGGGCGGGCGGGCCAAGGGACCAATGAGATTTCCCCTAGGGACACCGGGAGCATCCCAGGCAGGCAAACATACAGTGCTTTCACTAATATAGTATAAGATGAGGGGAATCAACCACAGTGGGTCCTGTCCATTCAGCAAAATGCCAGAACCTCCCAATTAAAAAGATGGGGAGGTGTGAGCACTGGGGGGAGGTGCCACCTACCTCCATACAACTGTTACCAGTCAGAAATTGATTAACACACACATTCCCAGCGAGCTCAAACTCCTACACCCACCACATCATGAATATATATTTATGCCAAAATGAGTGCTACTGAGCGTGGCAAATGTGCCAAAGGGTTTAACTAAATAACCTAGTAATTACTATTATTATTGAAGTATTTAAACTTTATACTTATTACCATATATGTTTTGTCAATTTGATGCAGCATTGGGCACCCCTGTCTATTGTTGTATACATTTACCACGTATATCGTAAACGGAGAAGATGAAAATAAGGTTCAGGGCTGGGAATCACAGGTTTCCACCCTGTAAACAAACGTTCAGAAATTGGGTTAGTTAGCGGATGGTTGGGTGCAGTTAAGGACATTTCGTCACGGCCATTTCACCGCGAGTCACACAGCCACCGGGACCTGTCGCCGCCGGCCACTTTGCCGCCAAGGTAAGTGACTAAGCTTAACCCTTACCTGAAAACCTCCTACCCTAAGCTCTTCCCCTAAAAGCCCTTGCCCTAAAAAGCCCCTGCCCTAAAAACTCCTACCCTAAGTCCTAACCCTAATAACCCCTACCCATAGCCTTTACCCTTCTCCTAGAAGTGGCCGGTGGCGGAGGTTTCAACGGCGGATTGGCTGTGATGGAGGGTCCCTTCTGCGGCTGAATGCCACAGGTCATTTTGTCATGACGAAATGGCAACGACCACTTGTCCCAATCCCGGTAGGGTGTGGGAGAGGAGAGCGGCTTAAACTCGGGCTCTGCATCTTGCTGTAAGAAGACCCTCTGCTCCTTAACCCTTTCCCTGCCAGAGGGGCCTGCAAAGGTTAAAACACACCTGCGTCCTGCGATTTGGTTAGAAAGAGAATGAAATACTCCCACTGCTTTCAAATGTCCGGAAGAAAAACCCTTCAGCGGATGAAAGAATAAGGAGCAGTTTTTGTTTTGTTCGATGTTTATTTCTTTCCGGCTATAAATAAGAGCAGGGCCCAGGGATCACGAGCGATGAATGAGAAGCCTGATTGCTCTACATGACTTGTTATTTCATTTACACATAACTAATCTTTGGTCATAGAATGGCTGTGAGATGGAACATTTTCTACTGACAGCACCATATCCCTTACATGTGGTTTCAGATTGTATTTATTGTCCAGAATGGAGCGAAAAGCTACAATATATACACTGATTATTTGGGGGGAAAAACATCAACATTGGCATTGTTTGCCTACAGCTGAAAATATAAGAGGTTGCAACAGGGAATATATTTATATAATCATCTTCAGCCCTTGTCAATCCACTGCTGGATGAAGCCTCCCCAATGATCTTTCAGGTACTCTTCTCCATGGTGCTCCAAAAATTGTTTGTTTATTTCATCCTACCACCTAACTTTCAGTCATTGTCTTGGTCTTTTGATATCCCGAGTACAACCCCTCTCCAACGATAGTGGATATTGGATAGGGGAGAGAGAGATCAGGGAAAGTAAGGCTTTCCAAGACGACGACCAAAAGGAAGAGGGGAGGATGAAATCAGAAAATGCGTTGGAGCAACGGGGGAGAAGAGAGGCTGCAACCGCAGTACCTGGGAGATCATTTAGGAGGTCTTCATCCAACAGGGGCGAGACACGGGATTATGATGGAGAATGGAAGAGGATATATGTATAATTATTTATTATGTTTCCGTACAAAGGTTCAGCTGTTACAGGATTGCTAATGACAGCAGGGAAGGGAGGCGAGACTGCAGGAGGGGAGTGGACATAGAGAGAAATAGCAAGGAGAGGAGGAGATAGGTGGATACGAGGAAGAGGGAATGGAGAGCTGTGTGCACATGTGGGAGGAGAGACAGCAAGATGAGTAGGAGGAGGAAACAGAGAAACAGCAAGGAGATGAGGAAACAGAGGAGATACGTAGGAGAGGAAGGGGTGTAATGTTCCAGGGTCCAGCACGGGGCACACATGCAGGGTCCAGCACGGGGCACACATGCAGGGTCCAGCACGGGGCACACATGCAGGGTCCAGCACGGGGCACACATGCAGGGTCCAGCACGGGGCACACATGCAGGTTCCAGCACGGGGCACACATGCAGGGTCCAGCACGGGGCACACATGCAGGGTCCAGCACGGGGCACACATGCAGGGTCCAGCACGGGGCACACATGCAGGGTCCAGCACGGGGCACACATGCAGGTTCCAGCACGGGGCACACATGCAGGGTCCAGCACGGGGCACACATGCAGGGTCCAGCACGGGGCACACATGCAGGGTCCAGCACGGGGCACACATGCAGGGTCCAGCATGGGGCACACATGCAGGTTCCAGCACGGGGCACACGTGCAGGGTCCAGCATGGGGCACACATACAGGGTCCAGCACGGGACACACGTGCAGGTTCCAGCACGGGGCACACGTGCAGGGTCCAGCATGGGGCACACATGCAGGGTCCAGCATGGGGCACACATGCAGGGTCCAGCACGGGGCACACATGCAGGGTCCAGCACGGAGCACACATGCAGGATCCAGCACGGGGCACACATGCAGGGTCCAGCACGGGGCACACATGCAGGGTCCAGCACGGGGCACACATGCAGGGTCCAGCACAGGGCACACATGCAGGTTCCAGCACGGGGCACACATGCAGGGTCCAGCACGGGGCACACATGCAGGGTCCAGCACGGGGCACACATGCAGGGTCCAGCACGGGGCGCACTTAATACACACAGATTACATTCATTCAATAATAACCATGCAGCTGAATTCAACAGCAGTAGCTTGGTCATAACATGTCATCCTCTTGAGCCACACAGACTAGCATGGAGCATGGAGTTGTAGGTGTTAGGTAGCGCTTACAGTGCCAGCGACCGATGACGTCACCCGTCGCCAATTGCGAAAGTTATATTTTAGTTTTAAGCGACGTCGCTGGCGACAAGGCCAGTGACGTCACGAAGGGGGCGGGACAGCGCAATCTGATCGGTTTAGAGACAGTCACATGCGGCGATTGTCTCTAAAAAAATCAAATTTACCCAGCTTCAAAATATTTGGTCGCTTCGTCGCGCTTAAGACGGAGTCAATGTATTTGTTTTGGAGCGCCGCCGCGTCACCAGGCACTGTAAGCGCCGCCTTATATAGAAGTAACGGGTTCCTGTTAAGCGTTTCATATTTATCCAAGTCATATCATCTCCTCTCTAGTTTCCTTTGATGTGTCACTCTTATAACCCAGAACGTTCCCATTAAACTTTCATTGGCTTTGAACTCTCCCGCTCTCATCCATTAGACTAACTGGAATGTAACAGCTCTGAAAATGACTCCGTGGGGTTATAGAACGCAGCTCCTAAGTGTATTACAGCGCGTGGTTGTGTGACACGTGCGCAGTGTGTGTGTGACCCGTGCAGAGTGTGGTTGTGGCACAGTGTGTGTGTGTGACACGTAGCATGTGACATCTCTTTAAATCCAAGTAAAGAACCATTTGGTTGAATAAATAAATTCCATTTGTTATCTTAAAAATAATAATAAAATAAAACGACACAACTATAACCCTTCCGCATGTTGCAGAGTTTGTGCAAATAAGGGCAACTAAGGCTGAGTCCCCACTGGTGCTGAGCTCGCTGAGCGGGCGGCGCTTGGCGCGGTTACTTGCATATATATATATATATATGCAAGTTCCGGCTCACGCGTTGTTCGCGCGCATGCGCGGGCACACACGCTCGGCGCTTTGGTAAATACATTTTTTAAACTTTCCCGCTTGCTCAGATAGCCCGTAATTGCGCCCCCTCCTCCTCCCCCCACGCGCGTAAGTTGCAGGACACCCGGCGCTCATGCTCTAAGCATGAGCGCGCTCAGCGCCAGCGGGGACTCAGCCTAAAATGGTGCATCATCTACAGCAAAGCACTTATCAGGGAGCACTGAAGGGCCTTAACATGTCCCACTTGGAGGGGAGAAGGGAGAGAAGAGGGGGGGTATGATAGAAACGTTCACATATATAAAAGGGTGTCAACAAAGTACAGGAGGGAAGCATATTCCTAAGAAAGAGGGGTGTTACAACAAGAGGTCGTTCTCTGAGGCTGGAGGGTGCCAGGCCAAGGGGAAATGAGAGGAAGGACTTCACTGAAAGGGCGGTGGATTCATGGAATGGCCGCCCAGCAGAGGTGGTATGGGCTAACACAGTCAGGGAACTCAAACATGCCTGGGATAGACACCAGGCTCGATCCTACATACAAAAGAAATCCCAGGTTCACATGGGGGTCTGAGGTTTTACAGCCGATAGGAAAATGGGCCGGCATTGGGGGTCGCGCGCTCCTTATCTGCCGTCACATTCTGTGTTACGATGTATTCCCAGAGAAAAGAAATGTGTGATTCATTTTCTGACTGTACAGTCAGTATTTGCCAGGCTGCCTGCAATATTTATTTCTATTGTTATTATTATTTATTATTTTTTAGCGCTGTTTTGCACCGTCTTTTTTTCGGTCGATGTATTCCCAGGCTCCAAACTACCCACAATCCTCTCCGAGAAGTAATTAAGAGCAAGCAGGGAATTTCAAAGAAAAACTACTTAATATGGTTCTTACCAAGGAGAGAAAAGGTCAACAATAGAAGCCGCGGCAGAGTTATCCGTCCTGTCAGGTTTCGCTGCTCCGAAGACTTATAATAGTAATAATCATCGTATGATTACCTGCACAAGTGGGCACCATACAATTTGCTATATTCTTTTTTTTTTTTTAATAACAGTAATCTATTAAGACAGGACACTGTAGCGCTGATGAGTTCATGGACAAATATTTCGCTTTTATTGTGCCATCGTTTAAATGGCACTCATATCTGTGCCATACGATGCTGCAGTTTTAGGAGACATTAAGCCAGGTTTGCCGCCTCACACATTGCATAACAAGGGCTGTTGGCCTAAGCAGAATGGAAGGTTGAAATACCAAATACAGCAGCTAATCTCCGCCGATTTAACATGTTCAGTTACCTTTTGCGTCCGATAGCCGCTTGGTATTAATTTGGCGATGGCCCGTTGAAATGTACATTTGTTTTCTTACTGCAGGACGTTTGCTGTACGATAATTCGGAGCCTTCCAGAAGCTGTTACTGCGGACAGCCGCGGTGAGGTTTCTTACTTGGTGGCTGATGTGTTCGTGGTAATCAGTTCACACGTTACACATGAGAGCCCGTGTGAACTCACAGCTGTGTTTGAATTTGCTGCCGTTCTGCACATTCTGAGCTCGCCATGTCTGCTGCAGATATAACCCGCATCAAAAGCAATGGACACCCTTAGCTCCACTTATTCAAAACTGCTAGTTATTAGCCATAAAACCAGGAATCCTGGTCTCCCTCATGCTCATAGCTCCTCACATCTCTGCACTGATCACCAAACGTCAAACCCTCTTCCTTGGCAGGGATGCCTGCGACACTATGCAGATATACCAAGCCCCTGGAAAAAATAGGATGCCACTTAGATTGTAAGCTCTCCGGGGCAGAGATTTCCTTTCCTATTGTCTGATTCTGTGTGCTGCATCTATTGTACTATAATGCCCTGTGTTGTATTTGCACAGTGCCCAGTACACTGTGGGTGCTGATAAAGATATACATACAAAAATATTTCAGTGAATGGCAGGCTTCTCTGGCACTTAGGGAGTTATAGCACCAGGGTAACCGTGTCCAGCCTTTAGGATGTGAGGTGGCAGTTCAGCAAATGTACAATCCGAGGTGTGTGTGACATATTTATAGGAGAGCCCATTAGACCTGCATCTTAGCCCCTGTGACGCTACCCTTATACAGGGCTAACATTTACTTAACACCTTTCCACCCAATGACCTGCAACCATTCACACTCTTCCTTTGACTACATACCGCCCACCATGCGGAGCCACGTCCAGGCTCCAATCCATGGTCTCTGGGAGGAAAGTAAGGGAGAGGTCTTCATCTTTCTTCAAGCCAGCCCCTTGATTCTTCCTCTGTTACCTTTATCTGATCTTGCCCATGGATCATGTCCTTTCACAGCCTGCATGCCCATGCTGGTATTGCATGTGGAACTGTTGGGTACGGAAACCAAATCAAGGTTAGGGCAACATACAAGAATAGACACCTTATCTTTTTATTGTCTGCATCGTGCTTGTATTGTAAGCATTTCATATCACCGTCAAGCTGGAAACCCCACTCTTTTCTCTGTTTCAACTTTAAACAATTAGTGTAGTTATGCTGAGAGAGTAGGGGAATCTCGTAGGACAGCTGCGCACCCGCGCAAAGCAGCCAGGATTGCAGTGTGTGTCCTATGCACAGAGAACAGAGCTACGTGCTTCAATCTGACTGCTAACAATGACTATTTGCTGTGTCTGTGATACCAAGCCCTGCAAAATGGGATGCCAGCGATGGGTTAAAATCGCTGCCAGTTTTTGCCAATGAAATCACATAAAAATTTTAAAAAATGATCAAAAACTCCTTTTCTTTTTCAGAAAAAAAATAAATAAAAAATATGTAGTTTCGGGGAACAAGACTGCATCATAATATTGTAAACTTACTTTTAGATTTTGGAGAGTTTGGGTTAATTACCTTCCCAGTATATTCTGCCCATTGCAAATGGTGTGTTCAGTTTCTTTTAACATGCGGTAGCCACTTTAAATAAAAATAGTGCCTTTTGTTTTGGTCAGATTGCACCCGGCTAATAATCTCTGCCACTGCTGTCATGTGTGTCACAACAGTGAGCTTCATTGAATGAAATAAGCTGAATGTTTGCAGCTGGGCTCTCCCATAGGATTTGGAAACGGAACCATTAGGAACTCGTTGCATTGTAGCATTTGCATATGGCAGTACTTAGACAAGTAAATGCGTGAGACAGCCACGTGCAATACACAGTGACAATCCAGCGGTAACTATGGCATAATACAGGGGTGTGACAAAAGGTAGGGGAGTGGGGAGAGTGGATGGACTGGGCGCTTCCCAAGTGATAATAAATTGGTGTAATGAGTGACACACCTGTTAATACACAAATAAATCTTACACCAAAAAGTGAATTATAAATAAATTTATAGTGTAAAAGAGCAGCTCAACTTCCTCTGATGGGACAGTTCCAAGTCAAAGGATGTAGAATTTTCTTTTCTTGGAGTTGAGGAGGAGCGCAGGGGAGGATCGTGATATGTAAAAAATAGAATATATATAGTGCAGATGGTAGATCACTGCTAAAATGACAATAATAGGAATTGAACTCACAAAAGTCGTAGTAGGTTATTGCATGTCAGAGATCCATCTCTCTCTGACTGGAGCCCTTTATGTAGCTGGAATCAGGATACCCCTCAGTGGAGTGATTGATATGCAAATAAAGGAAACCACAATAGTGCATACAATTTAAACTGTAAATAATGTATTCGTCACAAATGGTAAAGGAAACTCACATTTTCCATAAATGAGACGGGTGGTGGAGAGAACCGCCGATAGAAGGGTGGTATAGTGTAGAGCTGCTACCCGGTGCTTCACTTGCGCCTCCCGGTGTATTTCCGCATCAGTCTCTGCCGTCGCGTCACTTCCGCTTTCGCGTCACGGGTGAGGGCGGGAAGCCAGAATGGGTCTGGTGTCAGCGGTGAATTGCCAGTCCTTCAGTGTGCAGATTCTCTCGAATAACTCTACGCGTTTCGCACACTGCTTCGTCAGGATACTATCTCTCCCTAGAAAAACCTGAAACCTGTAGATATTTACCTTATATAATCGTATTGTTGTCCCCTGAGCATATCCTGCACTTTTATCAAATGTTTTTCTAGTGTTAAACCCCCCCCCCATGATTTTCCTAAATCTCTAGCTTCCCAGGTTACCATGGTAACCTTCAGACTTCACCGGGCTCCGGGGAGAGCTTCATTTTAACCTCCGTTACTCTCAAAACTCTTTCATTCAATGTAAATAATAAAAATAAAAACACAATTTCCGTGACAAAACCCAAGTAAGTTTGACTTAAAATGCGCGTGCTCGGCACACACACCCTGTTTATTTTTTTTGGGGGTACATTTCTAAAATTCTTGCTGTTTGCACTTCTATATTTATGCTCACTAGGAATTCCTCTAATAACAGTGGTGTGGGTGTGTGCGCATGGGGCCACCTCTGCGCATTTGCGGCACCCAGCGGCCACTTCAGCGCATGCGCGGCCATCACCAGACCATACCAACGTAACTTCCGAGACGATTTTTCCCATCAAAACTCTGTAGGTGCCACCAAAGAAGTTTCCCATCAAAAAGCAATGTATTAGTTAAAAATGATCATCGAGATCTTGAAAGAGGTCATATTTAACTAATAAATAGCTTGTTTTGTATTGAGATCACTGGAAAGGCTTCATCTCTTGGATTATACTGTATGAATGTTACTTTAAATGTGCCATTCTACTGTAAATAGAAATAGAGTTCTTAGAAACTGCCTCTACTCCGGGGCGAAATACTCCAGCACTTTCTGTTTCGCAGAAATATTCATGGAGACGCGTGTCGCAGACACTTCTAACTGCAATAGAACGATCCCCGTGCCTTTGAAATCACTGCAAGATTCTTTCCTCCGTTAAACATGAAGCCCAAGTATCCCCCTCACAAAGCCGTCCTTCTTTGTGTGCTCTGTGGTATTTGGTACTGTGCTTTTTTGGGGTTGCTGACCTGTATTTTCAAAGCTTTTCTATATATATGTGAACAAAAAGACATTGGGCAGGGAGGTGGGGGGGGGGGGGGTATTGCTACCGTAGTTTTGGATATCCCACTTAAAAGGCAGTGCCTTTACCACTAGGCCGCCTCAAAGCATGACGCGAGTTAATTAACCCAGGTTATATGTAATATTTAAAATACAATTTATAGCATTGCCACTGGATGGCATTGGTTAGTTGCAAAGCTGAATATTCGTTTTTTCCTGTGGATACTTGTCCCTTCCAGCAAAAGGACGTGGGATTCACGCGTTACTTATTTTTCCTCTCTGTAGAACTAACGACATACAAGCGGCCCTGAGACACTGTGAGCGGACATGACAGAACAGGCTTTTCTGAGCATCCATGGAGCTGATAATGGACAATTGTGGACCCTCAGCAGCAATAAAACACAGGTTCACATAAAGCAGCAAAACATGTGAAATCTTATATGGGGTTTAAAAAAGAAATCAGTTCTGTAATATTAGATAACAGGAACTTTTTGGTTGCTTTTACTCAACTCTTAATTCCCTTTTTTTAATTCGTTTTAAAGCATCCCTTGATTTCTATAGCAGGTTATAGCACACCTCCCCATCAGTGCAAGATCTTTGCAACACTTTCCTGTTTGGGATCATTTGTTGTCAATGTTCCCAGCAGTTTGAGCTGTAAACCATACATAATGTTACCTTGGTAATATCAGGATACATTGTAGCTGCTGAGTTACACTGACTGATTTATAACAGGAGTCCCAAACGATTGCCAGTTTATACTGGATTATACATTGTCACATGCTTTACATATACAAATAAGGGGGGGGGGGAAGCAGGAAAGTAGTATTGCTGCTTTAACCTCTCACAGGGCGCGGGGAAAGCAATGCGCTGCTCTGCGCACCCTCCAAACACATTTAATGCTACTTCAGTAACACTATTAATACTATTACCATTTGGAAGCCTTTTCTTCCTTTATCAGTACCCAGTGATTGAAGAACAAAGTAGTGTAATTATGCCCAATTTAAAAACCATTCTAAACCTGTTAATACTTGTGCCAGAGCTTTATTTTTTTGGGGGGGGGGGGGGGTTTGCTTTAAAACACAAAGAGCTTTTTTTAAAATATATGCAATTTTCCAAATAAAAAAAAAATGAATTAAGACTGTATGTTTGCAAAAAAAAAAAAAACACAGTGGTATTTCTGGTTTTTAAATAAAAAATCTAGGTACAGTACTCCATACCGCTTGTGCTACACCCGCTCGGCCGCTGACACAGGCATTAATCTGAGAAAATCATAAGATAACTAGTAAGTAATTAGGATAACAATAATTTATGGCTGGCATTAGAGTACTTGAGTTTAAGGGGTTACAATGTAGCAGGGATGAGAAAACAAAGCTCCAGATGCAGAATGTAACAGAAAGAGATTGGTCCTGTTTAACTTCTTCAGTGCTGGAGGGGCTATTAATGCAAGGTGTTGGTCTCCACAGATTTTTCCCTTTGAAAAGAAGTTAACGTACGTGGGTTGGTAAATAGTTAGGTAGTGGTAGAGCATATCGCAGGGGTGGGCAACTCAAGGGCCACCAACAGGTCAGGTTTACAGGATACACCTTCTTGAGCACATGTGCTGAAGCAGGGATATTCTTAAAAGCTCACCTGCTTGTGGCCCTTGAAGAATGGAGTTGCCCCACCCCTGACATATCATCTAGCGCTATCACACTCCGATCGCCGGCCTACACTGACCGGAGCACGCCCATGTTATTAAGAAAAGCTGCTTTCCAAGAGACATGATGTATAACAGGGATTTAAACCCAGCCGAGTCCTTCCTTGTGACCGGGAGTCAGCTGCTCTAAGTAGCGCCATGTTACATGGATAAGGAGCTTGTTAGAGCGGGAGATTTACATACCGAACTGCAAGTGAACCAAGAGCGATTATTCCAGCGCATCATAAACCAGAAGACAGAGAACCTTGGTATGGAAACGGCCTGGTCGGAAAGCTGACGAACAATCACAGGGAAAATAAAACGGCCCAATGTCAATGAACATCCATTTAAATCTCTCTCTTTTAATTAGCAATGTGTAAGAGCTCACAATCTATTGTCACAAGTTACCATTTTATTAAACTCTGTAACATATCGATGCTCTGACATCCGAAACCTATGCCAAACTAGGTGAACTTTACAGGAACAAATCCTCCCTAAGACTGCTGGTCAGAAAGCACATCACACAGGAGATGCTAATACCAATTATAGACTATGGGGACATAGTATATGGTACAGCACCCCAAAGTCACCTTAGCAAACTAGACACCCTCTACAACTCAATATGCTGCTTTGTCCTCCAATGTAACTATAACACACATCACTGCGAAATGCTCAAAGAACTAGATTGGCCACCACTTGAGTCCAAACGCAAAATACATGTTTTCCTGTTTTCCTGTCTTGCCTTCAAATACTTTCTGGGCAAGTTACCTGGCTATCTAATCAAGCTCCTCGCCCCTATCTCGCCCCTATCACACGCAGCACTGATCACCTGAGATCTGACTCCAAGGGACTGTTGCTGGTCCCAAGGTTCAACAAAGTATACGGTCGCTCCTCCTCCTCTCACCGTGCACCTCACAACTGGAACAATCTACCGGAGACTCTCAAAGCCGCCACCGGTCTAAGTAATTTCAAGAATTCAGCGTCACATTTTAATCTCGTCTGTAATCATGTGCAGAGTTTGCGATCCATTAACTCAGATGTCCATCTCCGTTTCCAAATTAAATTACTATGTTTTGAAATTGCGGAAGATCAGCTTAAAAAAAACTGGGTGTTCGGAATAATCAGGTGGTTTTTCTGTCTCACAGATGTATAGGCAGTGCGCGGTTATCCGCTGGAATCCGTCCCGCAAACCACCGTCGGATTGCGGATCCAATGTTAATCCGCAGCGGTGAGCGTTGGATAATCCGTTCCGACGACGGATAATGCGTTCAGCGGATAACGGACTGAAGGATGGCGAGAACCACCTGTATAGCCCCAAATTTTCACATAAATTGGAGATTGTGAAGAGAGGGGCTACTAAAATAGTGCATGATCTACAGCAGGGGTGCTCAACTCCAGTCCTCAAGCCCCCCCAACAGGTCAGGTTTTTAGGATATCCCTGCTTCAGCACAGGTGGTTCAATGGACAGCCACCTGTGCTGAAGCAGGGACTGATTGAGGCACCTGTGCTGAAGGTGGGATATTCTGAAAACCTGTTAGGGGGGCTTGAGGACTGGAGTTGAGCACCCCTGTCTACAAAGCGTAATACTTATTGTGAAAGATTTAAGAACCTTAAAATGTACAGTTTAGACAAGCATTGGTTCCCGACCCGAGTCCTCAAGAACCACCAACAGGTCAGGCTTTCAGGATATCCCAGCTATAGCACAGGTGGCTCCGTCATTTTGACTCACGCAGGGATATACTTAAAACCTGACCTGTTGATGGTTCTTGAGGCCTGGAGTTGGCAACCACTGGCCTGGAGCAGGGGTGCGCAAAGTTTTGGACCTGCTCCCCCCCCCCCCCGTGTGACAGCTCCAGCGCTTGCCCCCCCTTCTCGGTGACCCGGCATCAAATGACGCAGCGTGTCATGTGATATCATGCTACGTGACCCCGCAACGTCATTTGACTCGCGTTACCATGGAGATGCATACGTCACATGACCCCGCGGCATCATTTGATGCTGCGTTGCATGGCGACGCGTCCAGAAGACTACAGAGCCCCGGTAAGTTGAGGTTGCAGAGGCCTCGCGTGGACACCCGGCCTAATCTGGGTCAAAATCCCGCGCCCCAACCAGTTTGCGCACCTCTGGCCTAGAGGATAGAAAGGAGAGGTGGATATGATTGAAACTTTTAAGTACATCAAAGGATTTAACCAAAGTGCTGTGCTTCAGAGAAAGAGAAACGCTAGCACAAGAGGTCATGCTGTGAAGGTGGCTGATTAAGGGGAAATGGGAGTACGTCTTCACAGAAAGGGTGGTGGATTCATGGAATTGGCTCCCAGCAGAGGTGGGCTAATGCAGAAAGGGAATTCAAACATACCTGGGACAGACATACGAGAGAAAGACAAGGATCGCATGGCAAGGATCGCATGGGGTCTGAGCTCTTACAACAGATAGGAAAGTGGGCAGCCACGGGGGGGGGGGGGGGGGGGATGTGCTTCTTATCTGCCCTCAAATTGTACTGTAAGTAGCAAAGGATATCTTCTTTCCAAAGTGATACATTGCATGATCTGACGGCCCTCCTAGTTAACTCATTCATGACAGGTTACAAAAAAAAAAAATCCTAATATATCTCCACTTGCACTTTGTATTCACTTCTTCCCATCTCCAGATGAACAATAACCATTCCCACGAATGTCAGTGTCTGTTTCTGAACACGGCCAATTCTGCAGCTCAGCATGTTGCTAAATGAGTTCCATATTTTGCATTCGCCGCAGCGAGACGCAAAAGGCTGAAGAGGAAATGCAGGTCATTCTGTTGGACCTGGTCTCATTTAAATTGCTAATGCGGAGTAGAAATTGCTCTCAGGAATAATGTTTGGCGTTTGATACGTAGAGTATTCTCATTCTCTTATGATACTGCGGTGGATTTGTATGTTTATATGTTCCAGAGAGAGTGGCACAAAAACAAATAATCTTGCCTCTGTTTGGCTGAAGGTCATTTTTTTTCCGGTATGAAGCAGGGCTGGATTAAGGGGCGGTCCGTCTGGGGACTTGCTCGGGGCGCCAACCAAAAAGAGGCGTCTAAAGAAACCGCCAGGCACCTTGCCGCTTGAATCTGGCGCCAATGTTTAAATGTCCGAGTCCTGCACATGCTCGTCAATGTCGCGGGTCATTTAAAGGTGGCACGTCGGAGCAGTGGGCGCGGGACTCGGAGCGGCGCCAGCAGCAAGGGACATTGACGATGGCGCTCAGCCATGCGGGACAATGACGGAGTAGTGGCGCGGGACAGGTCATGCGCGCCCTGACCCCGCACCAGCGCACGGCTGAGCATCCTCATCAATGTCCCTTGCTGCTTGTGCCGCTCCGACACGCCATCTTTAAATGTCCCTCGACACTGATGACTTCCGACAAAGATGGGGTGGGAGCGTGAGCGGTGAAGAATGCAGCACGCACCTTTTTTGTCGCCCTTGCCTCCCCTTTCAGTGTCCCGACGCGTTTCCATGACAACAGTATGTCATGTGACGTCACATTGTCACAGCAACGCGTCACCACGCTACAGGAGGATGGGCGCCACATTTTTAGTTTGCCCAGAACGCAGTAATGTCGCTGTCCGGCCCTGGTATGAGGTGTATCTAAAGAAGAGAGATAAGGGAGCAGGAGCGGCTCAGCGAGTAAAAACAATGACTCTGCAATCAATGACACAGAGTTAGGCCATGCTTACAGTGCCGGTGATGGCGACAGCGACGTTGCCCGAAAACAAAAGCATTGCCGCCGCCGCGTGCACTTATAGTGCGCGCGACGGTGACAAAGCGACTTCGCGAAAACTGTTAGCCGGCAAAATGTGATTTTTCAAGGGCTGTCGCGTCACGTGACGGCCCTTGAACCAATCAAATTGCCGGAATTACGCGCCGCCGCCCGGTGAAATATAACTTTCGCCGGTGGTGACGGCGACAGGTGACGTCACCCGTCGTGTCGCCGTCGCCACTATAGGCACGGCCCTAGAATCAGGGGAACCCGGATCAATTCCCAGTGTCAGCTTCTTGTGACCTTGGGCAAGTAATCTTATCTCCCTGTGCCCCAGGCACCAAAAACATAGATGTTGCAGGTGTGGTGTGTAGCTCTGTCCCACACCCTGTGTTGCTTAATGACTGTGCTAATCACTATTGCCCAGTGTAAGGAGAGGACAATATTCAACAGCGCGCCGGCATTATTGCAAAGTCCCTTGTACCGTATACATGAGGGTTTACGGGCCGAGCCCGTTACATTGTTGAGTTGGACTGTTTTGCTTTTGGTCTGCTGAAGAAAAACTACTTTTGTTGCTGTGGAAAATATATAGCATTATTAAATATAGCCCAAGCTTTCTGCTCCTCTGAGCCTCTCCATGTCCTCCGTTCCAGGCCAACTTAATATCAAAGCATTCCGAAAAACCTTCCACATTCTGTATATTCTCTTTTCGTTCCAATTCGTCACCGTGCTCTCACTCCTGAATAAAGAACGAAATGACAGCCAACTTTTATTCAGTGAAAATTTGAGGAATGAGTGCAGAAAACGGCTCCCTAAACATCTGTATCACCGGCAAAATATTTATTGTTTTAGTCAAATATCCCAACATCCACAGCATATTTTGCTCTATTTTAGTTTTGTGTGCAGCAGGGGAGGGGTTAATACTACATGCTTCTGGGGTTGTAACGATAATAACTTTATTTCATATAGCACTTTTCTCCCAAGCGCTTCACAATCATACACTAACAGGAATGTTACAGACACCGTCACTTTGACCGAGCCTCTGATTGAGCCACCTGTGCTTAAGCAGGGATATTCTGAAAACCTGACCTGTTGGGGGGGAGGGGGGGTGGGGCTTGGATAGAGCACCCCTGCAGAACTTTGATAGATCCCATCTTTGCGATCTATTTAAATAATGAAATAGTAACAAAACTCCCGGTGTGTTCAATGCCGAGGCATTTTACCATCTCCATTTTGCAATATCCTTTTCGACGGAAGCTGCAGTCGCGTTTAGCGACACAATACCCAGCGCACAACAACAAGTGCAACGTCTTTAAAAGCAAGTCGCGCTGGAAAAAAAATTGCGTTATTTTCCTTGATGGTTTTCTCCGTCATCCTAACCATTTGTACCAGAGTGCCACGGCTCCTCCTGAACTTCGCGGTCGTGTGACCGCCCCACGGGAATGATCACGTGATCGCAGCGTCACTGGTGAAGTACCCGGAAGACGATGAGCCTTGCTCTTCCATTCCACAGACAGATCGCGTTGAGCGAGCGCACGACACGCGCTCTCCTAGAAAATTAGCAAATAGAATATGACGTGGACACTTCGTCAGGGCCGGCCAACTCCAGTCCTCAAGGGCCACCAACAGGGCAGGTTTTAAGGATATCCCTGATTCAGCACAGGTGGCTCAGTCAACGACAGCACTGCATGAGGGCGACCGTGGAGTGCCAGACTCCATGATGTAGTAGCTACGTGAAGAGGCAACCAAGGGCACACTGGACACTGAGCCGCCGCTGGACACTGAGCCGCCGCTGGACACTGAGCTGCTGCTGGACACTGAGCCGCCGCTGGACACTGAGCCGCCGCTGGACACTGAGCCGCTGCTGGATACTGAGCCGCCGCTGGACACTGAGCCGCCGCTGGATACTGAGCCGCCGCTGGACACTGAGCCGCTGCTGGACACTGAGCCGCTGCTGGATACTGAGCCGCCGCTGGATACTGAGCCGCCGCTGGACACTGAGCTGCCGCTGGACACTGAGCCGCCGCTGGACACTGAGCCGCCGCTGGATACTGAGCCGCCGCTGGATACTGAGCCGCTGCTGGACACTGAGCCGCCGCTGGACACTGAGCCGCTGCTGGACACTGAGCCGCCGCTGGATACTGAGCCGCTGCTGGACACTGAGCCGCCACTGGACACTGAGCCGCTGCTGGATACTGAGCCGCCAGAGTTTTCAACAATAAGCTAAGTTCAGTTAAGGGGCTTGTCATGATCATATCATGAGATATTGGGTATTTTGATCCATCTGGTGCTTCAGGGGTTAATGGTGTAACAAGTTGGATTTAAAAATACAATTCGCTGGGTTTGTAACAGGTCAGGACTTTTTCCGGGTATGTGCTTATCTTCAATGACAGCTTAATTAGGGGGGGAGGGGTGCTATCCTGTAAGGCCCACTAAATGTGCCAGGTGGGTTGTATGCTGCTGATTAGAGTCTCAAGATAAGGGCAGTTGGGAATAGAATATGGCCTTGTGACAACTTTCTAAACATGATTATTTTAGAGCTAGCATCAAAGGCATTCTCTGGAGGGTTCTGCAAGGTTCAGGGGGCATGGCTAAGAAAATATTCAACATAAGAGTGGCTTTATTAAAAAATGAGAATATCGTGTGATGTCATCTCCTCTGCATAATAAGAGTTACAAATCTGTAATCGTAGACAGAAAGAATAGGGGAGCACAGTCAGTACATACAACAGAAAATATGTATACACAGACTGTGCTTGTGATACAAAAACAACTGGATTACTCAGAAGTGATAGAGCAGCAGTGCTAGTATTATGTAGATACTGATAATAATACTCACATGGCCATGTGTAAGTACACAAGTTGAAAATGGTTTCTTTGTAGTCTTCCTTTCCCAGTATTCTTTACGATTTTCTGTCGATGGCTGTGTCGTTGTATGACGTCAGTCCTTTCCTTGCTCACGTAGGTTCCCACAGAACGGCAGGCGCAACGAGGAGACAGTAATTTAAAAGCAGATATTTATTACACACAACGTATCATAAAAACGTACGTATAAAGCTTTATCTGACGGCGACAACACTCCGGATCACTGCAAAGCCGCCTTGCCCTTGCTATATCACACTATGATATATGCGTAGTAATGATACAGGGGTACGTCACACGGGGTCAGCAAAATGTTATCTTACATATCTAGTGCGGTCTGTTAGGCCATTTAAAATAGGATGACATTTTGTGGTCAATGGATAAAGAAAATGAGCTTAAAGAACTGAAGTGCTTTTGTCTCAGCCCCGAGAATTATTCTCCTGTGTTCTCACAAATGAATGTTCTGTTTTCTAGCTGGGTTGGAATTTCTTTCTTTCCATTGGATAGGAAGGAAGAAATCCGGCGCTACAGCCTGTCACAAACTCCAGGGCACTTCCGGGTTAGAACAAAAACTTTATTGGACCTCACGAACACACAGCTACACTCCCCCCTCAACGCGTTTCACGCTAGAATCAGCGCTTCGTCTTGGAGTTTCCATTGGATGCCTGTTTATCTCTTGGAATAGTTATCACAGCTGCTACTTCAATTATATTTCTGACACATCCAAGTCACGCTTTCATATTAACTACTTTTATTGTTCAACTTTGCAAGATGACTGCCAGCAGAATCCAACAACATGTTAAATTATGAATGCAGTAAGGTTTCCAGCACAAAGGCCATAAAAACAGACCATTTATTTCTAGGTGGGAAGCAGGGGGTCTCTGGACTAGGTTACTGATTGAGCCACCTGTGCTGAAGCAGGGATATCCTTAAAACCTGTCTTGCTGGTGACCCGTCAGGACTGGAGTTGACCACCCCTGCACTAGTTCATGGAGATTTGTTTGGCTACTCATATATTTTAAGGAATACTCATTTCTTCAGAGGCAAAGGGCCATTGATAAAGACGGATTGCGATCTTGTTTCACAAGATAGCTGCTGTTGTATAGCAACAAAGCTATTCCACGTTGTATTGACTATATGTCTGGCAAAGGAGAAAAACTACATCTGCATAGTACAATGCACTGTATGGTAGCAAGACGCTGATTATCTATTGATTTATATGATATGACCTAGAAAATAAAATAGAATAAAAAGATATTGCCGAAGTCAAAGCTCAATATTGTTGCTCCTCGTGTGAAATACATTTGCATCAGTTGGTGGACACGGACAGATGTGATGAACGCAAACGGTAGTTTTAACGGTCTCCTCTTTACAAGGAGAACGTCCGCCCATTAAACGTGGCGCGGGTGTGTAGTCAATAGCTGATAACAGTGATGACTATTGCAGCATTGATAATAATTAAAATTAGACAAGCAGGGCCTTCATGAACACTCTCTCTTAAAGCAGCCATCCACACCGAAGCCTATATGAATTTCACTCCTATATACCTGTATGTTAGTAGCTGGGTCTTTTTTTCTTCCATTGTTAACACTCCGTGTCTTTCTTCATCTCTAGGTTCTGAGGTTACCGTGGTAAACTTTAGGCCTCGTCCAGGGTGGTGCTGAGCGGGGGCGCGTGCGCTCACGCTGGACCCGTTGCGACAATGTACGTGGCCTGGCACTCAGCCGCTTGCTGAGCAAGCAAATTTGATTTTGCTGCTCGCAAGCGCGTCACGTGAGCGGTTCGCCCAATGAGGGCGAACCTGCTCCGTGACGTGGGGGCAGCGCCCCCCAGACGCGCGCGCACCTAGCCGGCCAGGAAATGCACGGCCGAGCCGGGCGCAGCGCCGGAGCGCCAGCGCGCCGTTCCCTACTTGGACGAGGCCTTACACTGCTCTGGCAGCTCCATTTTAACCTCCCGAGCGCTTCAAATGCTTATATCCTGAATGGAGCATCAGATAAACAAATAAAATAAAATACAGTGTAGGGAAGGGCAAGGAGAAATCTATCAAAGTAAGCAAAAGGCCAAAAAATGATACTGTTGATATTCCAGGTAGAAGACACTCTGCTTATGGAAGTAGCTTTACATATTGGATTTTACAGCAGATCTAGGCTGTTATTCATCACCTTAAAAATTCAATACAGATTTAAAAAAAAAAAAAGACTTAATATTTTTCTGCTCTTAACAGCAGTTGAATCCTTTCCCTTTAAAGACGACACTAGAAAAAAAAAAACACAATGTGCCTGTTTAATACATTTCATATGGATGTCCGGCACTAACCATATATACATTCTCTTCATTACAAACACCTAAGAAACCCAATCAGTCTGTGTTCCGACATCCTAGGGAAGAGCACACAGTGTATAACTCTCCGACATCCTAGGGAAGAGCACACAGTGTATAACTCTCCGACATCCTAGGGAAGAGCACACAGTGTATAACTCTCCGACATCCTAGGGAAGAGCACACAGTGTATAACTCTCCGACATCCTAGGGAAGAGCACACAGTGTATAACTCTCCGACATCCTAGGGAAGAGCACACAGTGTATAACTCTCCGACATCCTAGGGAAGAGCACACAGTGTATAACTCTCCGACATCCTAGGGAAGAGCACACAGTGTATAACTCTCCGACATCCTAGGGAAGAGCACACAGTGTATAACTCTCCGACATCCTAGGGAAGAGCACACAGTGTATAACTCTCCGACATCCTAGGGAAGAGCACACAGTGTATAACTCTCCGACATCCTAGGGAAGAGCACACAGTGTATAACTCTCCGACATCCTAGGGAAGAGCACACAGTGTATAACTCTCCGACATCCTAGGGAAGAGCACACAGTGTATAACTCTCCGACATCCTAGGGAAGAGCACACAGTGTATAACTCTCCGACATCCTAGGGAAGAGCACACAGTGTATAACTCTCCGACATCCTAGGGAAGAGCACACAGTGTATAACTCTCCGACATCCTAGGGAAGAGCACACAGTGTATAACTCTCCGACATCCTAGGGAAGAGCACATAGTGTATAACTCTCCGACATCCTAGGGAAGAGCACACAGTGTATAACTCTCCGACATCCTAGGGAAGAGCACACAGTGTATAACTCTCCGACATCCTAGGGAAGAGCACACAGTGTATAACTCTCCGACATCCTAGGGAAGAGCACACAGTGTATAACTCTCCGACATCCTAGGGAAGAGCACACAGTGTATAACTCTCCGACATCCTAGGGAAGAGCACACAGTGTATAACTCTCCGACATCCTAGGGAAGAGCACACAGTGTATAACTCTCCGACATCCTAGGGAAGAGCACACAGTGTATAACTCTCCGACATCCTAGGGAAGAGCACACAGTGTATAACTCTCCGACATCCTAGGGAAGAGCACACAGTGTATAACTCTCCGACATCCTAGGGAAGAGCACACAGTGTATAACTCTCCGACATCCTAGGGAAGAGCACACAGTGTATAACTCTCCGACATCCTAGGGAAGAGCACACAGTGTATAACTCTCCGACATCCTAGGGAAGAGCACACAGTGTATAACTCTCCGACATCCTAGGGAAGAGCACACAGTGTATAACTCTCCGACAACAGCCAATTATGGGGAAAACAAGCTGTCTGGTATTGGCAACATCTACAGGAAAGCAAATTGCGCGTCCGTCTTCAGATGCGCCAAACGGCATCACGTGCGCATTGTTCAGCGCTGCTCGCCGCAGAATTACTTTAATCTCCTAGTATTCATTTGGCGGGTTGTATTCCTCAAAGGCTCTTTTTATGTCTTCTTGATCAAATATGACCATTTAAAAAATTGAAAAGCGTTGTGATCAGTTGAACTGTGAACTGAGTAGATCAGCGGGGGGCTAAACTCCCGTCCTCAACGGCCACCAACAGGCCAGGTTTGAAGAATATCCCTGCTTCAGCACAGGTGGCTCAATCAGTGGCTCAGTCGTTATGACTGAGCCGCCTGCACTGAAGCAGGGATATCCTTAAAACCTGGCCTGTTGGTTGCCCTTGGAGTCTAGCCCATCTGGAGTAGACACATGTAAAATAAAAATGATTTGAAACTATTATCGATGCAGATTGAGCTCTAATATACAAAGCATTTGAATTAAACGGATTAAGTAGGCTCTATTTTTGTGTAATTTTTTCTTATATTACTTGATAAAACTTGTTTTTCAATCAATCACAAATGTAGCACTCTTTTAATGTGAATCAATGGAATCTCACTTGTAGTTTAGCTGCTTCCAATTTCATTTTGTTAAGCTATATAAAATACATACTGTATTATGTAAATAACCTTTTCAACAAGAATAGATTGAGTTCTGTATCAAGGTATTTTCCCCCGTGTGCATTAGCTTGTAATGAAGGTGGCCCCAAAGTGTGAGAATAATATTAATATAGTAACAGGATGTCTGAAACGGTTTGTTTGCATCTGCAGTGTTAGCAACAACCCTATAATTAATACATTCCATTAATATTATAATTATGCAGCAAGTGATTCTCCCCAAACCCTTCCTTTAGCCCAGATTTAGTGCTGCAAAAAAGTGACGCACATCTCATTATAATCTGGGCGTCATGTAACTCCTCCTATTGTCACTCCGCAAGTTACAAGACCATGGTACATTGATGCAAAGATGCAAGATGAAGATGACGCCCTGTGCATTTACTGTTGCCTTGATACATCATCCCCTGGAGAGCTTATTCTAGATCTGTTTCGGACTGAAAGACGGCCCCTTTGGCGGATATTGTATAAGCCCCTCCGTGTTGTTGTATGTGTAGGACCAAGCCCAGCCTCCTTATTTACTGCAGAATTGCTACTTTGCAAATGTGCTATTTGTTTGTTTTCCATATTAAACAGAAACCCGAAAATTCACGAGAGAGAGAGAGAGAGGACAGAATGTGTGAGAGAGAGAGAACAGAATGTTGGAGAGAGAGAGAGAGGACAGAATGTTGGAAGGAGAGAGAGAGAGAGGACAGAATGTAGGAGAGAGAGAGGACAGAATGAAGGAGAGAGAGAGGACAGAATGTTGGAGAGAGTGAGAGAGAGAACGGAATGTTGGAGAGAGAGAGAGGACAGAATGTTGGAGAGAGAGGACAGAATGTTGGAGAGAGAGGACAGAATGTTGGAGAGAGAGAGAGAGAGAACGGAATGTTGGAGAGAGAGAGAGGACAGAATTTGGAGAGAGAGAGGACAGAATTTGGAGAGAGAGAGGACCGAAGTTAGAGAGAGAGAGAGAGAGAGAGAGAGAGAGAGAGAGAGAGAGAGAGAGAGAGAGAGAGAGAGAGAGAGAGAGAGAGAGATAAAACAGGAATAGAATGTAGGAGAGAGAGAGGACAGAATGAAGGAGAGAGAGAGGACAGAATGTTGGAGAGAGTGAGAGAGAGAACGGAATGTTGGAGAGAGAGAGAGGACAGAATGTTGGAGAGAGAGGACAGAATGTTGGAGAGAGAGAACAAAATGTTGGAGAGAGAGGACAGAATGTTGGAGAGAGAGAGAGAGAGAGGACAGAATGTTGGAGAGAGAGAGGACAGAATGTTGGAGAGAGAGAGAGGACAGAATGTTGGAGAGAGAGAGAGAGGACAGAATGTTGGAGAGAGAGAGAGAGGACAGAATGTTGGAGAGAGAGAGAGAGAGAGGACAGAATGTTGGAGAGAGAGAGAGAGGACAGAATGTTGGAGAGAGAGAGAGAGAGGACAGAATGTTGGAGAGAGAGAGAGAGGACAGAATGTTGGAGAGAGAGAGAGGACAGAATGTTGGAGGGAGAGAGAGAGGACAGAATGTTGGACGGAGAGAGGACAGAATGAGAGATAGAGAGAGAGATAGCGACAGAAAGATAGAGATAGCGACAGAAAGATAGAGAGAGAGAGAGAGAGATAGCGAGACAGAGATAGAGAGAAAAGAGAGAATCTTCAGAACGCAAATTCCTTCAAAAAGTGACCTCACCATCCAGGTATGTGAATATCAGCGTGATAAAAAGGAGCCGAGACGTGTGCACAGAATAAATATTCAAAGTGTTTTAATTGACAATCCATCCCTTGGGAGAGAGACAGAGCTGCCATCCCCTGCACAGGTGAGACCAATTAAATGCTGCTTCTGTGTTTTCTCTGCAAACTCAGCAAAAAACACCACAAACAGTCATTACTGTTATTTCCTGACAAAAAGGCAAACAGAGCCCGGGGTTTATTACCACCCAGAACATCTTCTTTAGTAAGTGAAAACTTTAAACCTACGTTATTTATTTTGTATCTGCTAGGGCCTAATGTACCTCATTAATATACGTGACTTGATACTAAAGAAGCTTATCTTGTTGTGAAAGCCATTGTTAATTAATTTGAACAACGGTTACTATTATTCTCAAGGGTCGAAGTATCAATGTTGGAGTAAAACAAAGAGGGATTTTCAATTTGTGTCTCTTTACATCAATATATGATACACCCGTTACCCCCGATGATTGCCCTGTGTGTCAGGCTGCTGTTTGTGGAGAGACACATCCTATTAGGCCTGGACATAGTGACTCTACAGTGCTGAGGCGCGCTGAGGCGCGCTGAGGCTCAGGGAAAGCGGGTGCTTTCCCTGGCCTTAGCGCGCCGTCAGGGGGCGGGCCGGGGGCGGGCCAGTGACGTCACGGAGCTGGTTCGCCCTCATTGGGCGAACAGCTCACGTGACCAGCCCTGGGCTCCGGCGAGCGCCAAATTTTCAAGACTCTGTGAGACACACGCTTCCGCAAGCGTGCGGAAGCGTGCGCGAGCCCCTGCTAAAGCCGCTCTCATTGCGGCTGCAGGGGCTCAGTTCCGAGCAGCAGCGCGCCACAGCACGGGTCAGCGCATAAGCGCTGACCATGCCTGAGGCCTTACAATAATGCGCTCTGCTCAAAACTGGCTCCTCTCCCCCCACCTTTTACCTCTACTGCTCTCTCTCGCCCTAAACCTTTCTCTCTCGCTGCCCCTTACCTGTGGAACCCCCTCACAATCAGTATACGCCAAGCACCCTCTCTCTCCACCTTCAAGACAAACCTTAAAGCTCACCTCTTAAATGAGGCATCCCAACACCTGGACGCATGGTTACTGTCCCACACCCACTGTCGCTCCTACCAAGCATTGGGGCCAAGCACTGCCATCTACTGCACTTATTCCCTCACCTGCTGTCTCTGTAAATCTCCCAACATAGCACTTAGATTGTAAGCTCCCCGGGGCAGGGATTTCCTTTCCTATTGTCTGACTTTGTTTGTTGCACTTACTGAATCATTTCCTGTGTAGTATTGTTTCTTTTGTAAAGTGCCGAGTACACTTGAGCGCTACACATAGAGTATGTATGTCCAGGCGGTCCTCTGTAATCTGCCGGAATCCATCCAGCAAACCGCCGTCAGATTACAGATCCAATGTTAATCAGCATCGGCGAGGCTCGGATAATTCGTTCCGACATCGGACAATGCGTTCAGCGGAATGAATTGGATAATCCGTTCGACGGATAACGGACTGAAAGACAGCGAAGACCATCCGTATATTTTTACTTAATTGGGATGTATCAAACTTTGAATCTCTGCATCATTTTGTCCTTTTTGCTAAAAGCTGCCATAAACCTTCCTGGGGAAATCTGAACCAGAGGTGAGAAAACTGGATCAGCAACTTTACATTTGAT
Organism: Ascaphus truei; assembly: GCF_040206685.1. Lineage (NCBI taxonomy): Eukaryota > Metazoa > Chordata > Amphibia > Anura > Ascaphidae > Ascaphus > Ascaphus truei. The sequence goes on along the minus strand of NC_134495.1, from coordinate 16,832,319 downwards.
ACAACCGGAAGTAAAACATGACGTTGTGCATTAAAGCAAACTTTCCTTTCGCGTTTTGGACCCTATAAACAGATAACCCCGCAGGGGGAGAGATCTGTGAACTCGCCTGAGAGTCCTGGTACTGTAAATAAGCATATTTAAATAGGCAAAATATATTCTAATGGTTTCAATTCACTTATTTCCCAATCCCAGGTATCTCAGGTGTATTCACCTCTCTCTCCTCTCCAGTAAAAGTTTCAGGGTCTGGGTGGGAGTAACGCCGACTTAAATAATGTCATGTATTTGCAAATAACGCAGGGTTATCTTATAATAATGGGATGGTAGCCCTGTGCTTTTCAGCTCAATTCTGGATGTTATTTGACCTTAGTGATCAAGGCCTTAACTCAAAGAACAGAACATCTGTTCCACTTTTAGGTAGTCATGTACAGGGCCCAGGACTAGAGTTATGAATGACCCCCCCCCCCCCCCCACACCCCTGTCGGCAGTGTAGAGCCCCCTCTATTAAGTGAATTTGGCCTTCACTTTTAATATTTGAGTTGGAAGAGGTAAAGGCTCTAGGCCCAGGTTAAGGATGGCTCCTGCAGCTTCAGGTTCCCACGGGAGGATTGGTGCTACAAATGTTTGTTTTCATGCGGGGAGCTGCCTCGCACGTGGGGGACTGCCAGCTACCCCCAAGCGATCGCGTAATCACGATCCGGAAGACCGGTTACACTAAGGTCACTCAAAAGGTTAACTTATCTTCTTCCAGGTCTCTCTGGCAGTGAACTGGTTAATTGTACTCGGGTTCAGCGAGCCAAGGATACAAGTGTGTTAGATGTAGACAGAACTCGATACAGACAGATAGATGTAGATCGATAAACAATGTTGTTTATATACCTCAAAAACAGTGTACGCGGCACTTTACAAAATCACAATACACGGTAAATAAAATGGCAAACAATGGGAGTAAATGCAACAGGTAAAATTACAACATGAGGCACAGGGAGGCTCTGCACCGAAGAGCTTACACTCCAAGTACGACATCTGAATTCTTATTAGAGGAAAACATGACATCTCACATTAAAGCAGCATGTGGGGCGCTGGAAAGCGGACCAAGAAAGGCGGCAGCAAAATTAGGCACTGCGCACCCAGGAGACTCCCCGCCAACTGGCAGAAAGAGAATGGGATCGGGGCTACTTTATCAGATGTAGACACTGGCAAAGAGGACATTTATATCGGAGATCTCAGAATCGCTTAATTATATAGGGCACATTCACTTCTATCAGTCGTTCCAAAAATGGCCATTCTGTAACCCAAATATTAAAAACAGTTCATGTTAAAAAAAAAATTAAAAAAAACCTCTTTCCTCAGGGGCCTCTAGTGCATTTTTTTTTGGGGGGGGGGGGGAAACATTGCAGGCCATTCTGGCAGCAAATGGGTTATTACCAAAAGCAAATGACCAAAGATATTTGTGAACGTGGAACTTGTGGAATAAGAGCGGCTGCATTGAGATCAGAGCGAGTCCTCACTGTCGGACAAATGGAGTAAAATGAGGCATCGCCAAAACGGCTCTGTCTGTTTGAGTGACTTTGACTTGCATTGAAGAAAGGACACATTGTTTTAGTCCAGTAGGTTGAGTTAACATTACATAAATCCACTTTTATTACCACCATATAATGGGAAATCTCCATAGTCATTAGCCGAGACCATTGCATATGCATGGAACCAACTAGAATTGCTGCTCAAAAGTGCCTCCTGGCATTTAAAGCAGCAATGCCCCCCATTTTTTTTTACAGGATGGATTTGGAGGGTGCCCCCCGCCGCCGTGGAGCTGAACCGTGCTATTTTCAACCCTGGGGACCTACCGATTCCCGAGATACTTACCAGTGAAGTTACAGCGTTTAAATGTCCCTGAGGGGGAAACAAAAATGGCTGCCAAGTCTTGAGCAAACAAGAAGTTACTTTATCTCTCTGTGCACCAAAATTAGACTGTAAGCTCTATGGGCTAGGCCTCCTTGTGCCTGCAAAGTTCTATGCTCAGTGCTATATATACATTTTCCTTAGATATGCTCCTACCAGCTACGTCATTGCGACACGCTGCGCCTAGCCCCTCCCCCAACACGCGGACCAAACAGAGTTACATGCTGTTGCCTGCTTTGTATCCGGAAGCGCTGTGCATATTGAGCTGCGGAGGTCGCCACTAGTCCCAGCTGTGCCCCCCCCCTCCTCTGCCCCCCCCCTCTCCTCTGCCCCCCCCCTCCTCTGCCCCCCCCCCTCCTCCACCCCCCCCTCACCCCCCCCCCTGCAGATCCCATCTGGGTGACCTTGGCTAAAGTCATTGGACACAAGACTACACTGTTGCACTTTGGGACTCAGGTAAAAGCTTGGCTTGCTGACTCCTACCTGTGATCACGTCATTCAAACTGCGAATATTACATCTACACTGGTGAGTGCATTGTTACGGTTTTTCCAAACCATTAATGTATTCAAATAGAATTAGGTTATGGGGCATGCGCTTCTATTTTTCGTCTTTTATAAACCTTCCTGGAACTGGTTCTCTCCATCAGAAGCAGCTAAGACCCCAGGGATTTGTCCCTCTCCATCCAACATATATTCTTTTATTATTTCTGGTTATTGGGATTTAATGTGGTTATATTTACATGTGCCATTTGCGATAATTTAGCACTGATATATTTTCTGATATATATATATATATATATATATATATATATATATATATATATGTGTTTGTGTGTGTACACATATATAAAATAATTTATATAAACAACCTTCATACAGAAGACCATTTTGTGAAGGATTGTGCTACTAGCACTTTTTTTGACACACACAAAAAATATCCAATATGATTTTAGCACATACTGTAGGCCTCTGTCTACATAATAATCATAAAGCAGGGCCCTTAATGGCACTGCAGACCCTATCCATGCTATCAATCTGCAGTAAAACTTTAGAGGTTTATAACCAATGTCTTTAAAAGGAAAACTGGTCGAACAGAAAGCAATTATTGATGAGAGCATATAAATAAAAATAATACCCAATTATTTTAATAGCTTCCGACGGGACACTGCGGTGCTTTCCAATCCCAACATGGGAACGAGCGGGTTATCCTTTTATATACTCTGCTCTGATCACTGTCTGTAGTCTGCTACGCAACAAGCTTAACAATAATTTAGCCCGACTCTAATCCTTCGTACCACTGACCCAAGAGATTTGGGCAGAAACAGGATTGAGATCAAAGGACGGCCGAGCGTCTCTTAATCCTTCTAAATGCAAGTTCATCTTAATCATGCATTTTGCCTGGCAAATCTCTGCAAATATGCTTTTAACCCGAGCTCTCCATGTTTTGGATGTCCTGATTTTACATAGCAACCTACTGTAGTAGTATGCAAAGTTACAGTCCTTCTCAGTCTCTCCTGTAAAGGAATGGCATGTCTCTTGTTCATTCCTTCACTGCCAGAGCATCAAGGGCAGTGTTTTTCAACAGGGGATCCTAGAAACCATTGGGGTTCCCTGGGCATCCCTAAAGGGTCCCCTGCAATGTTTAGGTCATTTAAAAATCATAACAAATACAGGCGAATTTAAAACGCATCTGATCTCAGACGCGCTATTAGAGAGGGTTAGGGTTCCTTACAATGCATCTGATCTCAGACGCGCTATTAGAGAGGGTTAGGGTTCCTTACAATGCATCTGATCTCATACGCGCTATTAGAGAGGGTTGGGGTTCCTTACAATGCATCTGATCTCATACGCGCTATTAGAGAGGGTTGGGGTTCCTTACAATGCATCTGATCTCAGACGCGCTATTAGAGAGGGTTGGGGTTTCTTACAATACATCTCATCTCAGACACGCTATTAGAGAGGGTTGGGGTTCCTTACAATGCATCTGATCTCACACACGCTATTAGAGAGGGTTGGGGTTCCTTACAATACATGACAAATAGCGAGAATGCCCGAGCCCCTCCGGCACATCGCGATAACGTGACCGTTCCTCTGCGCGATCACTTGATCACGACATCACTGATGATGGGACTTCAAGACGTTGTGTCCTCCTCCTCTTCCAACCTCCCTGGAAAATGAGCAGAAAACCTGTTCTGCGGCCACCGCATCCCGGCTCTTCAATTTGTTTTCCAAGGAGGCCAGACTTCCCCCCAAAAATAGGAGTAGGAGGGTCCAAGGAGCATTTGTAGGGTCATTTTGGATACATTGAAAGACTACCTTTGCTTACCTGTTAATTTGAGTGGGAAAATGACATTTATCTACCTTAGCAACGAAAATGAATTAGCAGAAGCAGACCGCTCGAGGGCCCCTCCCAGACCCCTGGAAGGCAGAGTTGGCCCCCAGCTGACGAGCCCTGCAGTGCATCATGGGGGCCCCTGCAGTGCCAGACGTCATGACGGGGTGCTTACATCATGGGGCATTGAAAGGGTTAATCACGGGATGATCAGGGGAGTCAAACATGGGACAAAATAGGTGAAACATACCTTGGTGCTCACTATGGCTAGGTCCGCAGTGGCCGCGGTGGCGACGGCGTGCGCGGCGTACACACAAGGTACGGCCCTCTATGGGGCCGGCCCCAGTAGCTGCCTGCGCGCTCCGGCGCAATGCGCGACCACAGGGTTTTGTCGTTTCTTGTGGCGATGGCCACGTCACGGCGGCGGTTCAGCCAATGAGGGCGAACCAGCCGCGTGCCGTCGTGGCCCCTCCCCCCCTGCCTGGAGTTCAGCAGGTCACGCTGCTGCCAGGAACGAGCACCGCCAGGCACCCCATCGCACGCACCGGGGCCTTAGCGCACTGCGCTCGTCTTGACATAGACAACATCCCTGTAACATCATTGCGTTGGTAAAATAAAACGCATCACAAGTTCCCAAGAGTTAAATGACAGAATGCCGCCCCGTACGCCGCTGTATTTCATGTTCTTGTGTGCGGAGGGCTTGCAGCGTTTCCTAATGTGCGGTTAATAATATAATGGAAAAGCTTTTACGTGGCTCGGGGAACTCGAGAGCTGTTTAATTGCTTGTCTTCCTAATGGAAACTAATGGCAACAGTGTAGGATTTAATAATTTACTATTTTGTATCCCACAGTTAAGGAGGATAAAAAAAAAAACTTGAATTTCAAATTCTTTACCAAATGTGTCAGATGAAGTTTCAACTTTTCAGTTCTTAAAGTAGCAATCACCATATTTATTTATTTATTTAACAGGATGTTAACCGAGAAGTTATCCTGAGCCGAACTGCCCCCCCCCCCCCCCCCTCCCTTTGGTTCCGGAGATACTGGTGAAGTTACCTGGTTGAAATCTCCCTTCAGGGGAAACAAAATGGCTGCCAAACAACAGACCAATAGGAAACTGCAACTTCATCGGTTGCGGCTTACGATTGGATGGCTATTTAAATTGTCCCCGTCCCCCCACAAAACCAGGAAGTATCTTGGCTGAATATAGCGCAATTCGCCTCGGGGAGATGCCTCGTTCCCGTGCTGTATAAAGGGCTGGTAGAGGGGGTATTGCTGCTTTAAGGAATCTATGACACAAAGAAATATGCATTGCGGGTTTTTCTGACAGTAAAGAATCGATGATCTGTCCTCTATGTAAATTGCCAGTTAGTATTTATAGATGGGCATTGCTTGTTTGAGGGTCTTTACAGATTTATTACATATTGTTTGCATTTTTGAGCATTTTTATCAAAGATTTCTGTATGCTAAATTGGGGTGAATGTGTTGCAAATAACCGCAGGAGGTTTATCAAAGAGACAAACTCCCCACACCACAAGGGACAGCTAGCCACCGTCGTGATTATCCACAGGGGACAGCTAGCCACCGTCGTGATTATCCACAGGGGACAGCTAGCCACCGTCGTGATTATCCACAGGGGACAGCTAGCCACCGTCGTGATCATCCACAGGGGACAGCTAGCCACCGTCGTGCTCATCCACAGGGGACAGCTAGCCACCATCGTGCTCATCCACAGGGGACAGCTAGCCACCGTCGTGCTCATCCACAGGGGACAGCTAGCCACCGTCGTGATCAGCCGCAGGGGACAGCTAGCCACCGCCGATCAGCCACAGGGGACAGCTAGCCACCGCCACGATCAGCCACAGGGGACAGCTAGCCACCGCCAATCAGCCACAGGTGACAGCTAGCCACCGCCGATCAGCCACAAGTGACAGCTAGCCACCGCCGTGATCAGCTGCAGGGGACAGCTAGCCACCGCCGATCAGCCACAGGGGACAGCTAGCCACCGCCATGATCAGCCGCAGGCGACAGCTAGCCACCGCCGTGATCATCCACAGGGGACAGCTAGCCACCGCCGTGATCAGCCACAGGCAACAGCTAGCCACCGCCACCATCAGCCGCAGGGGACAGCTAGCCACCACCGCAATCAGCCACAGGGGACAGCTAGCCACCGGCGCGATCTGCCGCAGGGGACAGCTAACCACTGCCGCGATCAGCCACAGGGGACAGCTAGTCACAGCCGCGATCAGCTGCAGGGGACAGCTAGCCACCACCGCGAACAGCCACAGGGGACAGCTAGCCACTGGCCATTTCACCATTTCAAGGTAAGTGGTTAGAGGGATTAGTGTTTGAATTTTGGTTCAACTTTAGGAGATTTACGGTAAGGGGTTAACAGGTTTTTACAGAAAGGGGTCCAATTAGTGGTAAGGGTTTAAGGTTATGAACTTACCTTTGTGGTGAAACGAACCGTGGCTAGCTGTACCCTGTGGCTGATCGTGGTGGTGGCTAGCTGTACCCTGCGACTGATCGTGGCAGTGGCTAGCTGTCCCCTGTGGCTGATCGTGGTGGTGGCTAGCTGTCCCCTGTGGCTATCCCCTTTGGCTGATTGTGGTGGTGGCTAGCTGTCCTCTGTGGCTGATCGTGGTGGTGGCTAGCATTACCCTGTGACTGATCGGCGGTGGCTAGCTGTCGCCTGTGGCTGATCGCGGCTGTGGCTAGCTGTTCCCGGTGACTGATCGTGGCAGTGGCTAGCGGTCCTCTGTGGCTGATCGTGGTGGTGGCTAGCTGTCCCCTGTGTCTGATCATGGAAGTGGCAGCTATCCCCTGTGGCTGATCGTGGTGATGGCAAGCTGTCCCCTGTGGCTGATCGTGGTGGTGGCTAGCTATCCTCTGTGGCTGATCGTGGTGGTGGCCAACTGTACCCTGTGACTGATCGGCGGTGGCTAGCTGTCGCCTGTGGCTGATCGCGGCAGTGGCTAGCTGTTCCCTGTGACTGATCAGCGGTGGCTAGCTGTCCCCTGTGGCTGATCGCGGCAGTGGCTAGCTGTTCCCTGTGACTGATCAGCGGTGGCTAGCTGTCCCCTGTGGCTGATCGCGGTGGCTAGCTGTCCCCTGTGGCTGATCGCGGTGACTAGCTGTCGCCTGTGGCTGATCGCGGTGGCTAGCTGTCTTTTTGAGGATATGCGGCAGCATTCATTCCTGTTTTAGGTAACGCTATGAGCCCTGACTTAAAGCTTGTGGATCTGGAACCAAGTAGTCATGTTTCCAGCGTGCTAACTTGAATATTAACACAATGAGGACTGCCATCTGTTTTAAGGCATCGATAAGAATTCTTTAGCAAAAAATGTCAGCTCTGAAACTCAGGCACAAAAAAGACTGCTCCAGATGTATCAAACAAAATAATCGGATTCATTTGAATTGGATTCCGATCCTACTTTCCATCTGGTGCAATGTTTCTGCCCCAGTTCTGCAACCCGGAAGACTTTGATAAATGATAACAGCATGGTCTAGCAATCAGAGGAAGAGAGCATTGCACCAGTGTAATTTATTATGATCAAGTCTTATGACTTAGGTCAGCCCATCCTTTACCTCTGTGATTTTATTGTTTATCTCAGGAAATGGCAAACCTACAATTTTTAGAGCTGGAACAGGAGCGCCTCGTATAATTTGCCTCGTTTTGAATTGCAGAATAGCAAAAACCTACTTAACCAAGTCTATAATTTATTATTTCCCTGCCTCTGACAACATGCAGAGAGAGAAACATTTAGTTAGCTATCATATTTGATGGTTCATTGACATCTTTCCCTGAGCTGTGCCAGAAAATATTGTATTGAGGGCGAGTATTCAGCACCTCGTCGTAATGAATTGATTCTGGGGAAAGAATAAGAAAATATGGACAGATTATAATAAAAAGGGAAATGAAGACACTTGGGAATATTTTCTTACTTAGGAGTTGCTGCAAAGCAGACTTTGCTTCTTTTGTGAACTCCGGGAAGAATGAAAAAGCACAGGTGCGCACCAAGGTAAGGGTATGATAGTATAATATAACAACAATAATGTAAAAACTTACATATGAGTAAAACTTAATTCATGTCCAGGTCTAGGCGATATCCTCATCCTTTAGGCTTCACCATAGATCAGTCAAAGGGGCGAGGTCCAATTCTTTTCGGGTAAGAGTCCCGCGCGCTGGGGCAGTCTCTGCAGTAACACCTCCGCGTGGGTCGGCGTGGTGTGTAGTGCAAGTGCGCATGCGTGGAAATGAAGCCCCCTATAGCCGTCCGTAGATGCCAGTTCGTTTGAGGGATCGCGACCGGAATGAATACACTTGGTGTATGCCAGCCACCAGAGTTAAGGTAAGGTTACATCATTCTATTACTGTAGGGGTGGCCAACTCCATTACTCAAGGGCCACCAACAGGCCAGGTATTACGATATCCCTGCTTCAGCACAGGTGGTTCAATAAGTTGCTACATCATCATGGTGACGCGTTGCCATGACAACGCGCCATCACATGGCGCCGCAATGTCATGATGCCGCAACAACATCCCCCCAATCAACTTTTCGGATTTTCAAAAAAAAATTTTAACCTTTTTATTTAACCATTATCTGGATGCTTCCATCAGCAGTTGAAACAACGGTGAGCCATATGCACTGTACGTATGATGCAGCAAAAACCAGTCTTGCATTCTAATAAATTATCTTATTTATTGGAGATCAAGTTTTTGGTGTTTTGTGACACCTTCATCAGGCTTCATGTTATTAAATATACATTATTAGTGTAATAGTATTTATAATAGCCATATTGTGAAAATAATACATTATACATACAACATAATACATTGTTAACCTACATAATTAAAGATAATGTGAGTTTTCTGTGTGTCACTTAACGCTTAGTATAGAATAGGCCCCAAAGTGTGCAATGCTGTAAATTTCTATGTATAGCTCCGGTGCTATACCATTCCCATACTGTAAGACAGGGGTGCGCAAACTTTTTCCTGTGCGCACCCCTGCCTGCTCTCCTCGGCGTCTCGCACCCCCCCCCCCCCCCTGCTCGTTCACGGCGTCAAATGGCGTGTGTGGTCATGTGACGTTTCGTCACCATGGTACCGTGACATCACGTGACCCCACGGCGTCATTTGACTCATGGTAACCAGGACGACGCGTCGCTGGATGCGAAGGTAAGTGTATTATAGAGGCCTTGCGCGGTCCCCCAATATTTAATTTAAATGCTTGGGGGGGGGGGGGAAGCGCAGAACCTCTACAACTGCCGCGCTCCCCCCCAAAAAAATCTAGTGCCCCCCTGCTGTAAGACACACAGGTTTGCTGTGTTTCTGTATGCCAGGTATAGTGCTGTGCTAACTGTGAACTGAATCCCCAGTACCATACACGTGTCCTGGTGTAGTACAATCTATATATCATTTAATTTCTAAACAACGCCACTGTGATTACCATTCATTATGCATGAGTGATACGCGTAACTCTGTCACCCCGAGTCACACGTCCACGGATAAGTGCGTTCTGTGCGGAAGGAAAATAAGACACAAGGAATTTAAATGTGGTTTTACATGAGATTTCCATCTGAATGATGTGGCGGGTGAAAATAAATTAACCTGTTGGCTTTGTCAGCTCTTGTGCGTTCTGCATATAAAACCGTGTTACAGGATATTACTGCGCTGCTTAATACAGAATAGATCACAGTTTATATCTTGATGAGGAGTAGTTGCTTACAGACACTCCGAATAGAAAGCTTGATGAACACATTACAAGTGCAAAGTTCTAGTAGCAGTATTAGTCCAGAAGAAGTGTAGGTGTTTTGTGGGTTGTTATTCATTTTAATGGTCTAACAAGAAAGCACTATGGAGTTGTGCAGAGCTTTTGAAATGAACACGGAGAAGAGACTTGTGAGGTTTTGAAAGCCCTGTACATTTTTATTATATCTCTGAAAAACTTTGTGTAACTGAAGATGTTTTTGTTGGCCCATTGAAAAGAATCACAACCTACAACAAATCTAGTTTTGCTTCTATGTAAAACATTATAATACAGGAGGTCCATCAGAACCAGAGTGCCACCGGACCACCGCCAATTGTGGTCAAGTGATCCCTCCAGCAGTGGTTACATGACTGCCCGCACCCCCGCTCCCTCTGTTGGAGCAGTCTGCCTGATAAGCCCGTGAAAAACAAGTATTTCTCTCTCTGTAGCACACCCCTCTTGCTACAAAGAAGCGAATACTCAACCTGTTCTTGGTATAGTGGCCGAGTAGGTTGCAGTGACTGGTGCTGTAAGGGCAAGTCTCCAACACGTTAACCAGCAAGATGGTACAGTATACTCCCCAGTCCCCTCACACCTCTGCCTAGGAAATGACATGCAAATCTCATTCAGCGTAGTCCTTCACGCTTCATACAGTATGTATTCGAGCAAAACTTTGCATAAACATTTATTCACGGCTCCCTACAACACTTGGCCAGCGTAAGCGAATGATGCACTTTATGCGTTATATCGTAGCATTGGGGAGATGTACTGTGTGTTATTGATCTAAACTTCCTGGCAGCGATCTATCAGTGGGAAATTGAGTTAAACCATTGCAGTTGAAAAGAAAGATCACTAATTGGCTGACATCTCCAAATAGCTTTTGAGCTGAATTAATTCTTGCACTTAGATTTCATGTTTTATTAATGTTGTGGTCCAATTTGCAATAAAGTCAGTATGTAATGAGGGCTTATGCATTTAATATTGATTCTAATAGCAGCTGATGACAGTTATACGGTGCGGCGTAAGACAATAGAATAAGACATAACTGGAGCGTATGGAAGAAAAAAAAAGGAACGTGTAATCGATCTCATTATGTGAAAAGAAAAATAATGACTTAAAAGATCACAGAGTGGAGGATTGGGAACGGAGATTCTAAAATATTTCATCGTTGCCATGGAGATAAAAATGAACATTCTGCCCCCCCTTCTGTTTCTCCCCCCCCCTCCCCTCTCCCCCCCCCTTCTGTTTTCGTCGAACTGCGTCAGATGTATTGAGGGAAAATCCTATTGCCTTTAATGATATTTTTGACACATCTGGGGCCCCTTTTTGTTTCAGAATTGCAACAAAAGAAGCATTGACACATTAACCCTAGTTTGTCGCTCAGGACACACACACACACACACACACACACACACACACACACACACACACACACACACACACACACACACACACACACACACACACACACACCATGTTGTTGTAAAACACCTCTTAAAGCTCTTCACTTGACCAGTGGAACCGCCATACGCCCTTCCCCAAAATAAAACTACCATGACGGCAAAAATTGAGATTTAAAAGGTCATATACTAGACCAATTCCCTCTCAATATTGTCATTCACCGAATCCCCTCAGGGAAAGACAAATGGCTCTTTAACCTGCAAGTCCCCTCTTCCTTCTTTGGAACCACCCCTAGTGGTGACAACCTTAAATTACCCAATGGGTGCACCCTGAAAGGACCCGCCATGCGCCCTAATGCAACCCCCCTTTCCCCACTTCAGCCTAGCCACCTCAAAGTGCTCATAAACTGACAACAAATTTATTTTGCATACCCTGACGTCCTTTACCATAAAGAGGACCCAAACCCCTAAGGCTGAGTCCCCTGTGCCACTGAGCGCGCTGACTGCAAGGTGCTTGGCGAGGTTGCTTCTGGCAATTTCAATTTTTATGTCCCCGCTCATGCGGAGCGCGCGGGCACGGACGCTCACCCACGCTTGGCGTTTGCTAAACAAAAAAATTGACTTTGAACTCTGCTCAGGTTGTCTGCAATGCCCCTTCCCATCCCCCCCCCGCTCACGCTTGCGAAATAGCGTGGACACCCGTCGCTCATGCTTGGAGAGTTGGTGACGTCACCGCTCTCCAAGCATGAGCGCGGTCAGCAGCACAGTGGACTCAGCCCAACTCAAACCCTCCTCAAAAACTCAGCTGCCCCAACCTTAGGGTAACGGCCTAACCATTCTTCCATCTCGCCTTTCAAATCATTGCAGACCCCTGCCGAATTTAGGGACACCAGAATATATTTATTCGGAATGTGGGGGTGAAATGCAGTGTGCCGGGGGAAGAAAATGAGAGATCAGGGTAGAGCGACAAAAGAAATGGCTCAGTCACTGAAGTATGGATTAGTCGTCCAGAGAAAGTATTAGGGGTTTATCAATAATTGCCAGATTTGTCAAGCTGAAAATGTAGTTGGCTTCCTTGTAGCAGCCAAGCACGTGATGGGAAATCATGGATGGAATGCTAAGGTTTTCATGTTGGATCTGCCAAGCGTGTGTTCTCTGCGCTTTCATACTATTTCAGTGTTGGTACTGTCATTTTCAACTATTTATGAAAAGCTGCAAAACACGACGCAATTTATACCTTAAGGGTACATTTGTCAAGCAAAGTGTACAAATTCCCTTCCCTCCCAACAAATATACGCATATGTATGTATAGCTTTATTTATATAGCACCGGCAGTGTGCTCAGCGCTTCAGAAAGACAATGCAGTACAGGGAATTATAAAAATACAATAAGGCTGCGATTATACAGCCGAACTGCAGGGCGCGCGCATGCATCTTTGACATCACAATACCAACGTCGCAGAGCGACATGTGCACAAGCACATGCTACTGCGCGCGCGGTTGCTGGCTGCAATCTGTTTTTTGATTGGACGGCCGCGTCACGTGACGCAGCAGTCGCAACCCGAAAACAAATTTTGTAAACGCTCCAACTGTCTCCAGCTTTTCCGTAGCAAGCAGGGAGACAGATGCATTTAGTATATGCAGTTTTCAGGAACGCTACGGGCGACACCACGGGCGTTTTTGTGAATAATCACAGCCTTAGCGCAACAAAAGTCAGACAATAGGAAAGGACATCCCTGCCCCGGAGAGCTTACAATCTAAGTTGTACAGTATGTTGGGAGACAGAGACAGCCAGTGAGGGAATAAGTGCAGTAGATGGCAGGGCTTGGCCACAATGGTTGGTAGGAGTGACTGTGGGTGTGGGATAGTAGGCATGAGTCCGGGCTATTGGGATACTTCTTTGGCGATGTGGTTTTAAGGTTGGTTGGTATTAAATTAGATAGGTTAACACCATTAGCAGGGAAAGAGGTGGCAGGAAAGCGTGGGCGAGAGCAGGTGTATATATGGCTGGGTCAAGGATTAGGCAAGATATCCCCAGAATCAAGAAAGTGGAGTAGTGAGAGGGAGAGGAGGGGAATAGAGGATTTGTGGGGTGCTTTTTATTGAGGGGTGTAAAAGTTGTTGGGAAAGAGGTGTGTAAATAGTGTTGCAGTGTTTGGGCACAGGCATAGGTGTAGAGGAGGAGAGAGGAAGAAAGGTGGATAGGAGGGGAAATGGGGGAAGTTGGAGAGAATAGAAATGTTTACAAAGGAGTGAGGAAACAGCAAACAGTAAAAGCAATAACGAGGGCATAATGAGATGCAGGTAGAGAGTTAGGAGAAGAGAGATCCCAGATATTGGAGGATAAGAAGAGTAGGCGTTAAAAGAGCAGGTGTATAAATCAGGCCTTGGATGGCAGTGTATGACTGGAGATAAAGCAGCAGCTTAGAAACTGAGGCGATAGATGTGTACAAATTGTCAGAGCATTTAGAAAGCCAAGGCCTCACAGTTGCTGGGTTATTGTTGAAGTGCAGAGTCCAGTTCTTCTTGTAGTCTTCCCTTCCAATTCTAACTCCAATATTAACTCCACAGACACTTGATATGTGACACTTAAGATGTTACACAGCCACATATTCTGTGTCAATCACTGAGATGCCTGTTGCATTCATATTTAGTCTAACTGCTTCGATGATTTCCATCATTACATTAGATTGTAAGATCTTTGAATCAGGGAATCCCTTGAGCCTATGATCCAAGTAGTATGTATGTCTTTGTACTGTAAGTAGCATAAATACATATTTGTAACCAGGCTTGTCTGAGACATGTGGTGGTCTCTTAAAGCAGTTCCTCCTACTAGTTTTTTTCTTACTCCCTTTGTTTTTTTTACCGTTTGGAAACCAGTGACCTCCCAGTTGCCACCATACTAACCAGTGAAGTTATCCAGTTTAAATCTCCCTCAGGGCAAATCAAATGGCTGCTAGATCTCCAGCCAATAAGAAGCTGCAACATCATCGGTTGTGACTTCCTATTGGGTGGCCATTAAAATCCCCTTTACATACCAGGAACTAATACTGGTAACTTCACCAGTATGTATCTCGGGAACTGTGGGCTCCCCAGCGCTGTAAATAGTGAAGTTCAGCTTTTGAGGACCCCCTGGTAAAAACAAAAAACAGAGTTTAGTTTGGATGGATTGCTCTTTTATGTATTCACTGTGTGTATTACACTCCTTGGAAATTCCAGGAAGGAATACAGGTTACAGTGATTTCAATTGGCATTAGTAATGTCACAGCGTGGCCACTTACATTTCAGAGATTGAGTCTGCTTTGACACCACATTGGTTATCACATACCAGGGTTTGTGTTTCGCCGTCTTCCAGCTGCAGAAGTAATGCAAAATGACAGCAGAAAATAGTGCTGGATTTAGCAAAAATCCTATTAAAAACTGTGTTGTTATTTTCAGAGCCTCCGCGGGAATGCCGACTTGCACATTCTTATGAAGAAGTTTGCTAAATACATTGTAAACACGCCTCTGATTCATATTGTTTATGCATCTCTTGATTGAGTTTTCACAGTCGCTGTGCACTTCAGCCTACTTCTATATGCAAATATATTCAAATAACTGACATCCTGCTAAACTGCACAATTCTCATTACAACCATTCATAGATGACAAAACCAATATGCCTCACCATCACTGAGCTCACAAATAGTGAAGGCAAGGCATTCTCGCAGATGCTGTCTGAAAATTAAGACATATAAAGCAATAGGAAGTTCAGTGGTATGACAAAAAAAAAGATATATTAAATGACCCGTATCTACTAAGTTGGGCTATGCTATGAGCCACTTTCCGGCACCGGAAGACACCTTTACAGTTCTTAGAGCATAGTCCCTGAGGAAGCAGTTGATCTGTGAAATGCGTAGGGTGGAAGTCTATCCGGACCAGATCCTTTAACAGTCGGTGTGAAGCTTTGTGATCCCGGTCTTCTCTCTTTCTCTACCTTCATTCCTCTGAGAAATACCATCGGGAGTGATGTCATGACGGTTGCCATGATAATATCATGAGATATTATGTATTTGAATCCATCTGGTGCTTCAGGGGTTAATCGTGCAACAATTTGGGGTTAAAAATACAATGTATTGGGTTTATGCTAGGTCAAGACATTCCCTGGCTCTGTACTGATCTTCAAAGAGAATTTAAGGGGGGGGGGGGGGCTGTCATGGATAGCCCACTAAAAATGACACGTGGGGTTTAGAAGGTCGTAAATAAGTTTGTGAATAATTACTGGTACATTCCAGAGAGGGGTGACACACGGTATACGCTCGTTGGAGGATTTAAAAAAAAAAAAAGAGAGAATATCATATGACGTCATCTGCTGTGCATGCTAAGAATTACATGTCTGTATCCGTGGCAAAGACTGGCATATAATGATTACGTACACGTGAGGTCTAGCAGGTACAGATATCCATTTGTCACTCAAGTTTATTATTAAGATGGTCATGATTAGTCTTGTTGTGTCCATAATGACGGCCTGAATCTATTGATGTGACTCGTGTGTCTCAGTATTATAGGTGGGAAGTTATGAGTGTGTTTATATACTAAGAAGGGGGGAGAAAAGAAATATGTATCTATAGGCGCCTGCTAATAAAAAGGATATAAAAACAAAGCCTGTTGGAAGATCAGGAAATGGCTCCAGATGATATAGATGTGCTTAAAAAAAGAAAACACAATACATAGCATAATACAGTATGGTAAATGGACAAACAACATACAATACAGACAACATGTATAACAAATATCTATCAGCTAAGAGATCAACAGTTGAAAATTAAATTTAAAAACATTTAATAAAACATTTCATAAAATATACATGGAACATATGAAAAATAATAAAAGAATATTAGGACAATGGAATAAGGTCAGATCGACATACTGCAGCAACGGTTGGAATGCCCACTCACCAGATAGATGATATAGGCAAGCGGTGGATAATTTAGAGAGTATCCCCTCTCTGCAGCTGTAACTGCCACTGCACCGGGTCTTCTCCGTAGGTTGGGGGTTGCACACGCCTGCCGGCGTGTGGGCGAATAGCCTCACTCAACACTCTGTGAAGAACGTGCAGTTACTCATGGATCAGCTACAGCAGATTCGCTAGATGTTCGACGATGTACGTCAGCTTGAAAACGCTGATTCACCACCGGATTCGTGGGGAGGGGTAGATTAAAACCAAATGAAGCAGTTGAGTCTTATAACCCCTGAGGAAGAAAGCAGATGCTTTCGAAATGCGTAGGGTGGCCACTGAGACTCAACTGCTTCATTTGGTTTTAATCTACCCCTCTGCACGAATCCGGTGGTGAATCAGCGTTTTCAAGCTGACGTACATCGTCGAACATCTAGCGAATCTGCTGTAGCTGATCCATGAGTAACTACACGTTCTTCACAGAGTGTTGAGTGAGGCTATCCGCCCACACACCGGTAGGCGTGTGCAACCCCCCACCTACGGAGAAGACCCGGTGCAGTGGCAGTTACAGCTGCAGAGAGGGGATACTCTCTAAATTATCCACTGCTTGCCTATATCATCTATCTGGTGAGTGGGCATTCCAACCGTTGCTGCAGTGTGTCGATCTGACCTTATTCCATTGTCCTAATATTCTTTTATTATTTTTCATATGTTCCATGTATATTTTATGAAATGTTTTATTAAATGTTTTTAAATTTAATTTTCACCTGTTGATCTCTTAGCTGATAGATATTTATTTTACATGTTGTCTGTATTGTATGTTGTTTGTCCATTTACCATACACTATTATGCTATGTATTGTGTTTTCTCTTTTTAAGCACATCTATATAATCTGGAGCCATTTCCTGATCTTCCAACAGGCTTGGTTTTTATATCCTTTTTATTAGCAGGCGCCTATAGATACATATTTCTTTTCTCTGTACACTGTTCTGACCAGGGGGTCAGTTGTTGTATCTTGGGCAGCCCCTTATGTGTAGATATTATCCACACTAAAGGTTATAGATTGTTTTTCTATATTTGATTTAGTTAGCGCTACCTGTTCTGTTTTTTTCTCTATATACTAAGGTACAACTCAAGTGTTGTTGGGAAAAAGTTTTTTTTACTCTGTCATAAAACTGTAGTTTTTTCTATCATAAACCGGGACTTGAGACCCTGGCAGATTTGATTAATTTTACATCTTTTATTTGCATTTCTCGGGTGGTGGAAGTGTATAAATAGAATTGCAATCGAGTAAGGGGTTATTATTAACTCATTGAAGGTACCTTGCACAGGCGAAAGGTGAGTTTGCTAGAGAAGCCGTGTGTATTAACCCTGGTTGCATATCTAAGTCATGTGCCCACTTGTGTGCTGTTCGTGACAGATGGTATATGGGGACGGAGTTAAGGGAAATATTACCCATTTGAGGGACCTTTGCGGAGGTGAAAAATGGGACAGCTTGCGAGCTGAGTATTAACCCATGACCCGTATGAAGGCCACGTGCTCACAGGTGTGCCGTACGTGACAACGGTCTTGCGAGGACGAATAATTCACTTTTACCGTTTATAAGATGACCACACAGAGTTATGCTATGTCTCTGTTTTTTGTTTTCTTCTAAGAACTACAAGAAGATCACATTGAAGAAGCCAGATTTCTACCCTGTCTAAACTGGCAAGAGCTGCGCTTCTACCTTTTCATGTAAAAATTCTCACAGATGCTGTCTAAATATTAAGACATACAAAGCAATAGGAAGTTCAGTGGAATGAAACAAAACAAAAAAATATATATATATATATATATATTGAAAGGCCCATATCAACTATGTGGGGATATTTTGCCACCAAGGTAATCCCCCCTTAACCTCACCCTAAAAACCCCTTACCTTCACTCCTTAGCTGTTAACCCCTCACTCTTCAAAGCTTAACCTTACCCTAAAAAGCTTAACCCTCTACCCTAAAACCCCCAAAGTTAATCCCTAATGCTAACACTGATTACTTACTTTAGGGGCTTACCTTGGCTGCTGAACAGCAGCGGCGGAGGTGAAAGGTCTCATTGTGCCCCCCCCCCGGGGAGGGTTGAAAACCACTGCTACTCAATTGACTGGCCATGCACGGATCCTTCAAAACTTCCCATTAGAAGCGGGATTGGGTGATATTTTACAGCCGGCACATTGTGAATGAAGCTAGCAACCTTAATTCAATATTTAGCACATTAAAATAGATGCGATTTAGTACCTCGGTTAACTTGGGGTAGCTTATAAGTAAGTGAGTACCTCCTATGAAGACCCCATGCAATGTATTGTATGGAAAGATCCTTTTACCAATAAAACCCTTCTGTTTCTGAAATGATTTGTATGTAATAAATATTTAGATAAACTAGAAGTGGTGATAACAGCCCTGTAACACACTGGTCATTTATCAAATCTGTGATCAATCTGAAAGCTGCTGATGGGTCAGATCTTCGCCCAATGGGAGATGGGCATTGGGGTGCTCCTTGGCTCTCACACATGGGCAGAAATAGGCGCAGCTGGTTTTAATAGGGGCAGGACCTGCTAAACCTACAGTTGGAGGGTACGTCAATTTCAGAGTGGATCTCTGATCTGAGCTGTGCCCTAACATATACAAGCCAAGTCAGCTGCGATTAAACAAAAAAAAAGGTTTATTAATTGACATAATCCAATTTAAATAAATTATACACCCCTTCATGATCACTTAACATGAAGCGCTGACATCTTGTCTTTGTGCGCTGTGAGGTATATAAATCACCCTTCCAAAATAATTTGTTGCGTGTCTGGGATAGGAAAAAGCAAGGTCAAGCAGTGGGAGAAATGCTTAGTGCGGAGGTCTCAAGGACACTCCTTGTCCATCGTATGACCTCTAACTTCTGTACCCAAAGGATGCAGAAAAGGGTGATGCATCAACATCCCTTTATATACATGTCGACGTGCATTATCAGCAAAAAAAACAGCTTTGCACTAGATATGTTTTGTCAATAAATGACACACACAATCCATGATGCATTAGGAAATCTCTCACCAGCTTTGAGATGGTTATTTGTAACCAATTGCATTGGACATCTGACATGCTGCAGGTCGAGACAAAAGCACTTTGTGATGACAACTAACATGGTCAAAAGTTGAATCATCTTACAAGCTTGTGTAGGTCCAGGATCTATTTGTGGTGAATGTATTACATATTATGCATGACATCCTACACAGTATGTTGCAGGCCGGGACGCCAGTACCCTTTGTCCCCCCCTGTTGGCGGCCCTGGTTGCAGCACCTAGAGTTACGATTGATCTAATTTGTTGAACATAACCAACTTATTGACGAATGCAGTAGAGCTATTGTGTGCACATATAATAGGAGATACAGTAGGATGGCATTTTCCCGGTGTATAGTATATCCATAGTATCAGTGCTGGTGTCTTAAAATTAAAGTGCAGGAACTCTCGGCAGACGCAAAGTATTATGGGTCGTGGCTTCTGAATGCACCGTGGTGACCGACAGCTATACCACCCATGTCTGTACCTGCAGTGCGTTTTGGCGCCATTTTAAATGCACTGTCCCCGAACATGGCTGAGGAACCAAGTAATGCGATTTCGACTTGTCTCACCATGTGCTCAATTCTTGCGTTTTTTGATACTCGCCCCTTAATTTTCCACTCGTCCCACACAAGAGTGGGCGAGAGCATTGTTTGGAGTCATGCTTATTACAATATACACACATAGTGCAGAGTGTTATGTCTATAAACAATCAATCATGTAGCCTTAGGTAGTTGCACTCACAAAACTTGTAGTTCATATTAGCATGTCAGAGATCCTTCTCTCTCTGACTGGAGCCCTTTAAGTAGATGTATGTAATGATTCTCAGGATATCCCTCAATGGGTTAATGGTATTGCATGAAAAAGAAAAAAGCCACAATAGTGCATACTATTTTACCAGAATATATTGTGTACAGAATGAAAGAGCAATTCAACTCACATTTTCAAAGTGAATAACAGGCATTGGAGAGGACAACTGGATAAGGTAGGACCCCGTTGGTGTGTAGCTTCCTGGCACCTCACTCGCGTCTCACGATCTCATGATCAGAGCTCCGCATTCGTCACTTCCGGAATTGCGTCACAGGTGAGGGCGGAAGCGCGGTCTGCTTCTGAAAACGGCTCCGATTTGCCAGTCCTTCTAACCCCAGGTCCTCCAACAATGCTAACGCTAACTACGCGTTTCGCAGATGCTCCGTCAGGAGTTATAACTCCAACCTGGTCCAGATGCTGCACCAGTAACTGAACCAGGAGCCCCCTCAGTTTCCTCCATGGAAGGTCCCCCTTAGGTCCAGCCCAGTATATATCCACCTATAGCTACTTTCTATATTCCCATAGCTGTTATTTCTGTGTTGTGGGTCCATCTGAAAAATGCTCTGTACCTAATTATAGAACATATAGAAGCGTAAAAGGTACAGTCTGCATATGAAAATACCATTTTAAACGTCCCAAATTGTCGATTAGGAGTATATAGAATTCACCCCAACGCATGAAACAAAGAAAATGAATCCCTATCGGAATTAGGTACAAGACCACAGGTTACTGTGCAGGTTTTACAGTGTTCCCACTTGCCAAAAATGAATCCCTGTTTGCACTATAAGCACACACGGCGGCGGCAATATATTTGTTTTCGGGCGATGTCGCGTCGCCGTCGCCGCCACTATAAGCGCGGCCTTAGAAGTAGCCTTAGAGTGACTGTTTCAGCCTGTGTCATCCTTTTTCTCATAGCAATTGTAGTCTCAGAAAGCCCCAGACGTGAATAGCACAACTGCAGAAACTTAGAGATGTAGCAAAATTAGTTTTACCTACTGATAACACAAAATAATAAATAATATCCATAGGATTCAGTGGCAGTGATAACTCTATCAAAGAGTCATCAGAGAATGATGACTATCAAAGAATATCCCACCCTACCGCGCCAGCGGGGGCAGTAACCCCAGCCACCAGGGGTTCTTGTACCAGATATTGGCAAACCCCATTAAAAGATGGTCTAGGACATCTGATCGTGGCCGTTTCGCAGTGACTCATGCCAACGCCAGAACCTGCCGCTCCCAACCGCTTTGCTGATAAGGTAAGTGCCTAAACCTCCTACCCTGAGCTCTTACCCTAAAACTCCAAACCCTAAAACCCGCTACACTAAGTCTTTAACCTAAAACCCCCTACCCTAAGTTCTTACCCTAAAACCCCCTAACCTAAGCCCATACCCTAAAACTCCCTACCGTAACCGTTAAGACCCCTTAAATAACGCCCATATCCTAAAGAGAAATACAACTTACCTTATACGCAATCGGCAGTGGGGATTCCAGCAGCGGATCGCCTACGGCGGAGGGTTTGTCTGCGGGCAAACGCCGGCAGTGATTTGGCCGCAACCATATGTCCCATTCCGTTTTAAAGATGTGGTTCTGCCTACAAGGTGCCCCCGGTAGCAGCCCAAGCTGGGGATTTTTTTTTTTTTGTCTATTTGCCTCTAGGTAAGAAACTGAACCACGCTAATTTCAGCTCAGGCTGGGTAAACAATATGGAGGTTTAAATCTCCCACGGCACAGCAGCCAATAGGAAGCCACGACAGCATCTGCCAAGGCTTCCTATTGGCCCATGTGCTGCGAAAGATTTAGGAACCAGGAAGTAACCTGCAGCACCTAGAGAGGTAAGTGTCTCTGGGAGCAGGGGGTCCCCAGAGCGACAATGAATGTGGTTCTGTTCTCGGGACCCCCTGCTCCCCACCTAGGGAATTGCTTCATGTATTTTTTTTTGTTGCACAGAAAGCTCCTTTAAATGACACAATGCTAGAATAACGCACCTCGATTAACTGTTGTTCATTTTGATGTAAAAAAAGAAATGTTCTAGGCAAATAATTTGTTTTACGTATCAGATGTTCGTTGTAATTGAGTCATGCTAGACATTTGCATTGAGATATCATCTGGAATGACATATTGCCTCCTGAGAAGGAGAGATAGCAGGAAGCGGTCACAATGCTGCAGCAACTCTGCATCCATTAATTAGGTAAAACTTTCAGAGTGCATCCTCGGCTTCCCATTTTAAAAAAATACTGAAGTGATGGAAGCCTTAGTTACATTCATGGATATACAGTATGGTCACCATGGGACTTCGTGAGTCTCTCTGATATATATATACAGTGTTCGACAAACCTATACATTTGCTCGCCCTGGGCGAGTGGATTTAACCCCGGGCGAGTAAATCTTGGCCCAAGCAGCACATGTTTGGTACTAGGTGGCGAGTAGATTTTTTTGTGTGGCGAGTAGATTTTTTGGTGATTTGTCAACTACTGTATATATATCTTATACTATATTAGTGAAAGCACTGTATGTTTGCCTGCCTGCATGCATGCCTGCCTGCTGGATGTCCGGTGTCCCTAGGGGAAATCTCATTGGTCCATTGGGCCGCCCCCGCACACCTCTCATTGGCCTGAGGCGGAGTGACGGCCCAAAGGACACACAGGGACACAAACACACACACAGGGACACACACACACAGGGACACACACACACACACAGGGACACACACACACAGGGACACACACAGGGACACACACACACACACACACACACACAGGGACACACACACACACAGTAGGGGGGGTGTACATTAGCAGCATGTATAACCCGGGGGGGGGGGGGGCTCACATACCCGCCGGAGCCTCCGCCTCTTCCTCCCCGAAATCAGCCTCCACACCCGCGCGCAACTCCTCCTCTCCCCGTGTCTCCCGCGCTTTCAAACCCCCCCCCCCCCCCCGGCGCCGCTACAGTCAGCGGAGCGAGCGCCCGGGACACAGCGGGGGAGCGGCCACAACAAGCTGCCTCCCGCCTCAGATCCACGTGGGAGCGGCCGGACGGGTGAGGGAGCTGCCGGGCGGGTGAGTGAGCGGCCGGACGGGTGAGTGAGCGGCCGGACGGGTGAGGGAGCGGCCTTCACCTCCCCTCACCCCCCTTCACCTCCCCTCACCCCCCTTCACCTCCCCTCACCCCCCCTTCACCTCCCTTCACCCACCCCTCACCTCCCCTCACGCCACTTCCCTTCCCTTCCACCTCCCTCCACCCCCCCCTTCACCTCCCCTCCACCCCCCCTTCACCTCCCCTCCACCCCCCTTCACCTCCCCTTCACCCCCCCCCCACCTCCCCTTCACCCACCCCTCACCCCCCTTCAAATCACCTCCCCTCCACCCCCCCCCCCGGCGCCGCTACAGTCAGCGGAGGAGCGAGCGCCCGGGACACAGCGGGGGAGCGGCCACAACAAGCTGCCTCCCGCCTCAGATCCACGTGGGAGCGGCCGGACGGGTGAGGGAGCTGCCGGACGTATGAGTAAGCGGCTGGACGGGTGAGGGAGCGGCCTTCACCTCCCCTCACCCCCCTTCACCTCCCCTCACCCCCCTTCACCTCCCCTCACCCCCCTTCACCTCACCTCCCCTCACCTCCCCTCACTCCACTTCCCTTCCCTTCCACCTCCCTCCACCCCCCTTCACCTCCCCTCCACCCCCCCTTCACCTCCCCTCCACCCCCCTTCACCTCCCCTTCACCCCCCCCCCACCTCCCCTTCACCCCCCCCCCCCCACCTCCCCTTCACCCACCTCCCCTTCACCCCCCCCCCCCCACCTCCCCTTCACCCCCCCACCCCCCCTTCACCACCCCCACCCCCCCTCCACCCCCCCTTCACCTCCCCTCCACCCCCCCCTTCACCTCCCCTCCACCCCCCCCCTCACCTCCCCTCCACCCCCCCCCTCCCCTCCACCCCCCCCTTCACCTCCCCTCCACCCCCCCCTTCACCTCCCCTCCACCCCCCCCTTCACCTCCCCTTCACCTCCCCTCCACCCCCCCCTTCACCTCCCCTCCACCCCCCCCCCTTCACCTCCCCTCCACCCCCCCCCTTCACCTCCCCTCCACCCCCCCCTTCACCTCCCCTCCACCCCCACCCTTCACCTCCCCTCCACTCCCCCCTTCACCTCCCCTCCACCCCCACCCTTCACCTCCCCTCCACCCCCACCTTCACCCCCCCTTCACCTTCCCTTCACTCCCCCCTTACAACCTCCCACCACCTCCACCCCCCTTCCCACCTCCCCCAACTCCCCACCACCTCCCCCCCCTTCCCACCACCTCCCCCCCACCCCCCCCTTCCCACCACCTCCCCCCCACCTCCCCTTCCCCCCCCACCCCCCTCCTTCCCACCACCTCCCCCCCCCCTTCCCACCACCTCCCCCCCCCCCCTTCCCACCACCTCCCCCCCCACCCCCCCCCCTTCCCTGAGGCGGAGTCACGGGCCAAAGGACACACAGGGACACAGACACACACACACACGTAGACACACACACACACACACAGACGTAGACACACACACATGTATACACACACGTATACACACACACACGTATACACAAACACACACACGTAGACACAAACACACACACACGTATACACAAACACACACACGTAGACACACACACACATAGACACACACGTACACACACACACACACACACACACGCACGTAGACACACACACACGTACACGTAGACACACACACACATGTACACGTAGACACACACACACATGTACACGTAGACACGTACACACACACACACATGTACACATAGACACGTACACACACACACATGTAGACGTATACTCACACACATGTACACGTACACACACACATGGAGACATACACACACACACATGGAGACATACACACACACACATGTACACATACACACACACGTATACACTCACACACGTATACACACAGGTATACATACACATAATGTATACACACACACACACACATGTATACACACATGTATACACACACACACACATGTATACACACACACACATGTATACACACACACACATGTATACACACACACACACGTGTATACACACACACATGTGTACACACACACATGTGTACACACACACACACGTGTACACACACACGTGTACACACACACACTTTTATACACACACACGTATACACACACACGTATACACACACACGTATACACAAACACACACACGTAGACACAAACACACACACGTAGACACAAACACACACACGTAGACACACACACACATACACACACACACACACACGTACACACACACACGTACACACACGCACGTAGACACACGCACGTAGACACACACACACGTACACGTAGACACACACACACATGTACACGTAGACACACACACACATGTACACGTAGACACGTACACACACACACACACACACATGTACACGTAGACACGTACACACACACACATGTACACGTATACTCACACACATGTACACGTACACACACACATGGAGACATACACACACACACACATGGAGACATACACACACACACACATGGAGACATACACACACACACATGTACACACACACACACGTATACACTCACACACGTATACACACAGGTATACATACACATAATGTATACACACACACACATGTATACACACACATGTATACACACACACATGTATACACACACACACATGTATACACACACACACATGTATACACACACACACATGTATACACACACACACACATGTGTATACACACACACATGTGTATACACACACACATGTGTACACACACACACATGTGTACACACCCACACATGTGTACACACACACACATGTGTACACACACACACATGTATATACACACACATGTATATACACACACATGTATATACACACACATGTATACACACACACACACACGTGTATACACACACATGTGTATACACACATACACATGTATACACACACACATGTATACACACACACACACGTATACACACACACACACATGTGTATACACACACATGTGTATACACACACAAACATGTGTACACACACACAAATGTACACACACACACACACACACATACAATGTATACACACAAACATGTATATACACACACAAACATGTATACACGTGTATACACACATGTGTATACACACACACACGTATACACACACACAATATATACATACACACACACATGTGTATACACACACGTGTATACACACACACACACGTGTATACACACACACACGTGTATACACACACACGTGTATACACACACACACGTGTATACACACACGTGTATACACACACATGTGTATACACACACATACGTGTATACACACACACGTGTATACACACACACGTGTATACACATACACACACACGTGTATACACACACACGTACACATACACACACACACACATGTATACACACACACATACAATGTATACACACAAACATGTATACACACACACACCCCAGCACCACCACATCAGCACACCGGTATCCCATGCCCCCCCAGCACACTGGCATTCTCGGCTCCCCACCATTCCCAGCCCCCATCAACACCATCAGCACCCACACATCGCCACCTTTGCACCTCCCCCATCGGCACACCCACATCCGCACCCCCACATCAGCACCAAACCCTCCCAAATCAGCACACCAATACAATCACCATCAGTACAGCCACAGCAGCACTACCACCGCACATGGGCCGCGTGGACCACTCCCCACCCAAATGCCACACCCACACCACAAACATCCCGGGCAACGCCGGGGCTCTCAGCTAGTATATATATATATATAGGGAATCATGTTAAAAATGGTTTTTGAGGCAAAGAGTGACACTATGTGCTCATTAGCATGTCATTTCCCAGAATCCCTTGCTGCAGTAGAAGTGCTGTATGCTGGGTGATAATGGGGAAAGGCGGGGTTGCAGACCTGCCTAAGACATGCAGATGAGCATACAGTTGTATTTGCATATTTGCTTTCCGGTGGAGGGTTTTTGTCACTTTTTTTACTCACCATAACTTAACTCAGTATTATGGTATAGCCTATCCCATAGCCTCTTATGCATATCCAGTTAAAATCAACCCCACACTGATGAGACCCATCAAGGTCGAAACAGCTGTCTGTGGGTGGTTTTCTGGGTATGCACCTTAACCCTGGCTGTGCTCAAACCTGTGACCATGCAGCAAGCTTAAGCCTATAGGGAACCATGTTAAAAATGGTTTTTGAGGCAAAAAGTGACACTGTGTGCTCATTTGCATGTCATTTCCTAGAATCCATTGCTGCAGTGGAAGTGCTGTATGCTG